>NC_073693.1:46274103-46376723 GCF_029784155.1 Uranotaenia lowii
TCATTTTTGTCATTTTTGTCATTTTTGTCATTTTTGTTATTTTTGTCATTTTTGTCATTTTTGTCATTTTTGTCATTTTTGTCATTTTTGTTCATTTTTGTCATGTTTTTGTCATTTTTGTCATTTTTGTCATTTTTGTCATTTTTGTCATTTTTGTCAATTTTTGTCATTTTTGTCATTTTTGTCATTTTTGTCATTTTTGTCATTTTTGTCATTTTTGTCATTTTTTGTCATTTTTGTCATTTTTGTCATTTTTGTCATTTTTGTCATTTTGTCATTTTTGTCATTTTTGTCATTTTTGTCATTTTTGTCATTTTTGTCATTTTTGTCATTTTTGTCATTTTTGTCATTTTTTGTCATTTTTGTCATTTTTGTCATTTTTGTCATTTTTGTCATTTTTGTCATTTTTGTCATTTTTGTCATTTTTGTCATTTTTGTCATTTTTGTCATTTTTGTCATTTTGTCATTTTTGTCATTTTTGTCATTTTTGTCATTTTGTCATTTTTGTCATTTTTGTCATTTTTGTCATTTTTGTCATTTTTTGTCATTTTTGTCATTTTTGTCATTTTTGTCATTTTTGTCATTTTTGTCATTTTTGTCATTTTGTCATTTTGTCATTTTTGTCATTTTTGTCATTTTTGTCATTTTTGTCATTTTTTGTCATTTTGTCATTTTGTCATTTTTGTCATTTTTGTCATTTTTGTCATTTTTGTCATTTTTGTCATTTTTGTCATTTTTGTCATTTTTTGTCATTTTTGTCATTTTTGTCATTTTTGTCATTTTTTGTCATTTTTGTCATTTTTGTCATTTTTGTCATTTTTGTCATTTTGTCATTTTTGTCATTTTTGTCATTTTTGTCATTTTTGTCATTTTTGTCATTTTTGTCATTTTTGTCATTTTGTCATTTTTGTCATTTTTGTCATTTTTTGTCATTTTTTGTCATTTTGTCATTTTGTCATTTTTGTCATTTTTGTCATTTTTGTCATTTTTGTCATTTTGTCATTTTTGTCATTTTTGTCATTTTTGTCATTTTGTCCATTTTTGTCATTTTGTCATTTTTGTCATTTTTGTCATTTTTGTCATTTTTGTCATTTTTGTCATTTTTGTCATTTTGTCATTTTGTCATTTTTGTCATTTTTGTCATTTTTGTCATTTTTGTCATTTTGTCATTTTTGTCATTTTTGTCATTTTTGGTCATTTTTGTCATTTTTGTCATTTTTGTCATTTTTGTCATTTTTGGTCATTTTTGTCCATTTTTGTCATTTTTGTCATTTTTGTCATTTTTGTCATTTTTGTCATTTTTGTCATTTTTGTCATTTTTGTCTCATTTTTGTCATTTTTTTGTCATTTTTGTCATTTTTGTCATTTTTGTCATTTTTGTCATTTTTGTCATTTTTGTCATTTTTGTCATTTTTGTCATTTTTGTCATTTTTGTCATTTTTGTCATTTTTGTCATTTTTGTCCATTTTTGTCATTTTTGTCATTTTTGTCATTTTGTCATTTTGTCATTTTTGTCATTTTTGTCATTTTTGTCATTTTGTCATTTATTGTCATTTTTGTCATTTTTGTCATTTTTGTCATTTTTGTCATTTTTGTCATTTTTTGTCATTTTTGTCATTTTTGTCATTTTTGTCATGTTTTGTCATTTTTGTCATTTTTGTCATTTTTGTCATTTTTGTCATTTTTGTCATTTTTGTCATTTTTGTCATTTTTGTCATTTTTGTCATTTTTGTCATTTTGTCATTTGTCATTTTTGTCATTTTTGTCATTTTTGTCATTTTTGTCATTTTTGTCATTTTGTCATTTTGTCATTTTTGTCATTTTTGTCATTTTTGTCATTTTTGTCATTTTTGTCATTTTTGTCATTTTTGTCATTTTTGTCATTTTTGTCATTTTGTCATTTTTGTCATTTTTGTCATTTTTGTCATTTTTGTCTATTTTTGTCATTTTTTGTCATTTTGTGTCATTTTTGTCATTTTTGTCATTTTTGTCATTTTTGTCATTTTTGTCATTTTTGTCATTTTGTCATTTTGTCATTTTTGTCATTTTTGTCATTTTTGTCATTTTTGTCATTTTTGTCATTTTTGTCATTTTTGTCATTTTTGTCACTTTTGTCACTTTTGTCACTTTTGTCATTTTGTCATTTTTGTCCATTTTTGTCATTTTTGTCATTTTTGTCATTTTTGTCATTTTTTGTCATTTTTGTCATTTTTGTCATTTTTGTCATTTTTTGTCATTTTTGTCATTTTGTCATTTTTGTCATTTTTGTCATTTTTGTCCATTTTTGTCATTTTTGTCATTTTTGTCATTTTTGTCCATTTTTGTCCATTTTTGTCATTTTGTCATTTTTGTCATTTTTGTCATTTTTGTCATTTTGTCATTTTTGTCATTTTTGTCATTTTGTCATTTTTGTCATTTTGTCATTTTTGTCATTTTTGTCTTTTTTTCATTTTTGTCATTTTTGGCATTTTTGTCATTTTTGTCATTTTTGTCATTTTTTTGTCATTTTTGTCATTTTGTCATTTTTGTCATTTTTGTCATTTTTGTCATTTTGTCATTTTTGTCATTTTTTCATTTTTGTCATTTTTGTCATTTTTGTCATTTTTGTCAGTTTTTTGTCATTTTTGTCATTTTTGTCATTTTTGTCATTTTTGTCATTTTTGTCATTTTTGTCATTT
The DNA here is from genome assembly GCF_029784155.1 of Uranotaenia lowii. Classification (NCBI taxonomy): domain Eukaryota; kingdom Metazoa; phylum Arthropoda; class Insecta; order Diptera; family Culicidae; genus Uranotaenia; species Uranotaenia lowii. The sequence goes on from NC_073693.1 coordinate 46,276,782, forward strand.
TTGTCATTTTTGTCATTTTTGTCATTTGTCATTTGTCATTTTTGTCATTTTTGTCATTTTGTCATTTTTGTCATTTTTGTCATTTTTGTCATTTTTGTCATTTTTGTCATTTTTGTCATTTTTGTCATTTTTGTCATTTTTGTCATTTTTGTCATTTTTGTCATTTTTGTCATTTTTTGTCATTTTTGTCATTTTTGTCATTTTTGTCATTTTTGTCATTTTTGTCATTTTTGTCATTTTTGTCATTTTTGTCATTTTTGTCATTTTTGTCATTTTTGTCATTTTGTCATTTTGTCATTTTTGTCATTTTGTCATTGTCATTTTTGTCAATTTTCTTTGTCATTTTTGTCATTTTTGTCATTTTTGTCATTTTTGTCATTTTGTCATTTTTGTCATTTTTGTCATTTTTGTCATTTTTGTCATTTTTTGTCATTTTGTCATTTTTGTCATTTTTGTCATTTTTGTCATTTTTGTCATTTTGTCATTTTTGTCATTTTTGTCATTTTTGTCATTTTGTCATTTTTGTCATTTTTGTAATTTTTGTCATTTTTGTAATTTTTGTAATTTTTGTAATTTTTGTCATTTTTGTCATTTTTGTCATTTTTGTCATTTTTGTCATTTTTGTCATTTTTGTCATTTTTGTCATTTTTGTCATTTTTGTCATTTTTGTCATTTTTGTCATTTTTGTCATTTTGTCATTTTGTCATTTTTGTCATTTTTGTCATTTTTGTCATTTTTGTCATTTTTGTCATTTTTGTCATTTTTGTCATTTTTGTCATTTTTTTCATTTTTGTCATTTTGTCATTTTTGTCATTTTTGTCATTTTTGTCATTTTTGTCATTTTTGTCATTTTTTGTCATTTTTGTCATTTTTGTCATTTTTTGACATTTTTGTCATTTTTGTCATTTTTGTCATTTTTGTCATTTTTGTCATTTTGTCATTTTTGTCATTTTTGTCATTTTGTCATTTTTGTCATTTTTGTCATTTTTGTCATTTTGTCATTTTTGTCATTTTTGTCATTTTTTCATTTTGTCATTTTTGTCATTTTTGTCATTTTTGTCATTTTTGTCATTTTTGTCATTTTTGTCATTTTTGTCATTTTGTCATTTTTGTCATTTTTGTCATTTTTGTCATTTTGTCATTTTTGTCATTTTTGTCATTTTTGTCATTTTTGTCATTTTTGTCATTTTGTCATTTTGTCATTTTTGTCATTTTTGTCATTTTTGTCATTTTGTCATTTTGTCATTTTTGTCATTTTTGTCATTTTGTCATTTTTGTCATTTTTGTCATTTTTGTCATTTTTGTCATTTTGGTCATTTTTGTCATTTTTGTCATTTTTGTCATTTTTGTCATTTTTGTCATTTTTTGTCATTTTGTCATTTTTGTCATTTTTGTCATTTTTGTCATTTTTGTCATTTTTGTCATTTTTGTCATTTTTGTCATTTTTGTCATTTTTGTCATTTTTGTCATTTTTGTCATTTTTGTCATTTTGTCATTTGTCATTTTTTGTCATTTTTGTCATTTTGTCATTTTTGTCATTTTGTCATTTTGTCATTTTGTCATTTTTTGTCATTTTTGGTCATTTTTGTCATTTTTGTCATTTTTGTCATTTTTGTCATTTTGTCATTTTGTCATTTTTGTCATTTGTCATTTTGTCATTTTGTCATTTTTGTCATTTTGTCATTTGTCATTTTGTCATTTTTGTCATTTTTGTCATTTTGTCATTTTTTGTCATTTTTGTCATTTTTGTCATTTTTGTCATTTTTGTCATTTTTGTCATTTTTGTCATTTTTGTCATTTTGTCATTTTTGTCATTTTTGTCATTTTTGTCATTTGTCATTTTTGTCATTTTTGTCATTTTTGTCATTTTTGTCATTTTTGTCATTTTTGTCATTTTTGTCATTTTGTCATTTTTGTCATTTTTGTCATTTTTGTCATTTTTGTCATTTTTGTCATTTTTGTCATTTTTGTCATTTTTGTCATTTTTGTCATTTTTGTCATTTTTGTCATTTTTGTCATTTTTGTCATTTTTGTCATTTTTGTCATTTTGTCATTTTTGTCATTTTTGTCATTTTTGTAATTTTTGTAATTTTTGAAATTTTGTAATTTTTGTCATTTTTGTAATTTTTGTCATTTTTGTAATTTTTGTAATTTTTGTAATTTTTGAAATTTTTGTAATTTTTGTCATTTTTGTAATTTTTGTCATTTTTGTCATTTTTGTAATTTTTGTAATTTTGTAATTTTTGTCATTTTGTCATTTTGTCATTTTTGTCATTTTTGTAATTTTTGTCATTTTTGTCATTTTTGTAATTTTTGTCATTTTTGTCATTTTTGTCATTTTTGTCATTTTTGTCATTTTTGTCATTTTTGTCATTTTTGTCATTTTGTTTTTGTCATTTTGTCATTTTTGTCATTTTGTCATTTTTGTCAATTTTTGTCATTTTTGTCATTTTTGTCATTTTGTCATTTTGTCATTTTTGTCATTTTTGTCATTTTTGTCATTTTTGTCATTTTTGTCATTTTTGTCATTTTTGTCATTTTTTGTCATTTTTGTCATTTTTGTCATTTTTGTCATTTTTGTCATTTTTGTCATTTTTGTCATTTTTGTCATTTTTGTCATTTTTGTCATTTTGTCATTTTTGTCATTTTTGTCATTTTGTCATTTTTGTCATTTTGTCATTTTGTCATTTTTGTCATTTTTGTCATTTTTGTCATTTTTGTCATTTTTGTCATTTTTGTCATTTTTGTCATTTTTGTCATTTTTGTCATTTTTGTCATTTTTGTCATTTTGTCATTTTTTGTCATTTTTGTATTTTTGTCATTTTTGTCATTTTTGTCATTTTGTCATTTTTGTCATTTTTGTCATTTTTGTCATTTTTGTCATTTTTGTCATTTTTGTCATTTTTGTCATTTTTGTCATTTTTGTCATTTTTGTCATTTTTGTCATTTTTGTCATTTTTGTCATTTTTTGTCATTTTTGTCATTTTTTGTCATTTTTGTCATTTTTGTCATTTTTGTCATTTTTGTCATTTTTGTCATTTTTGTCATTTTTGTCATTTTTGTCATTTTTGTCATTTTGTCATTTTTGTCATTTTTGTCATTTTTGTCATTTTTGTCATTTTTGTCATTTTGTCATTTTTGTCATTTTGTCATTTTTGTCATTTTTGTCATTTTGTCTTTTGTCATTTTTGTCATTTTTGTCATTTTTGTCATTTTTTGTCATTTTGTCATTTTTGTCATTTTTGTCATTTTTGTCATTTTGTCATTTTGTCATTTTTGTCATTTATTTTGTCATTTTTGTCATTTGTGTCATTTTTGTCTTTTTGTCATTTTTGTCATTTTTGTCATTTTTGTCATTTTTGTCATTTTTGTCATTTTTGTCATTTTTGTCATTTGTCATTTTGTCATTTTTGTCATTTTGTCATTTTTGTCATTTTTGTCATTTTTGTCATTTTTGTCATTTTTGTCATTTTTGTCATTTTGTCATTTTTGTCATTTTTGTCATTTTGTCATTTTTGTCATTTTTGTCATTTTTGTCATTTTTGTCATTTTTGTCATTTTGTCATTTTTGTCATTTTTGTCATTTTTGTCATTTTTGTCATTTTTGTCATTTTTGTCATTTTTGTCATTTTTGTCATTTTTGTCATTTTTGTCATTTTGTCATTTTTGTCATTTTGTCATTTTGGTCATTTTGTCATTTTGTCATTTTTGTCATTTTTTGTCATTTTTGTCATTTTTGTCATTTTTGTCATTTTTGTCATTTTTGTCATTTTTGTCATTTTTGTCATTTTTGTCATTTTTGTCATTTTTGTCATTTTTGTCATTTTTGTCATTTTTGTCATTTTTGTCATTTTTGTCATTTTGTCATTTTTGTCATTTTTGTCATTTTTGTCATTTTTGTCATTTTTGTCATTTTTGTCATTTTTGTCATTTTTGTCATTTTTGTCATTTTTGTCATTTTTGTCATTTTTGTCATTTTTGTCATTTTTGTCATTTTTGTCATTTTTTGTCATTTTTGTCATTTTTGTCATTTTTGTCATTTTTGTCATTTTTGTCATTTTTGTCATTTTGTCATTTTTGTCATTTTTGTCATTTTTGTCATTTTTGTCATTTTTGTCATTTTTGTCATTTTTGTCATTTTTGTCATTTTTGTCATTTTTGTCATTTTTGTCATTTTTGTCATTTTTGTCATTTTTGTCATTTTTTGTCATTTTTGTCATTTTTGTCATTTTTGTCATTTTTGTCATTTTTGTCATTTTTGTCATTTTTGTCATTTTTGTCATTTTTGTCATTTTTGTCATTTTGTCATTTTGTCATTTTTGTCATTTTTGGTCATTTTGTCATTTTTGTCATTTTTGTCATTTTTGTCATTTTTGTCATTTTTGTCATTTTTGTCATTTTTGTCATTTTTGTCATTTTTGTCATTTTGTCATTTTTGTCATTTTTTGTCATTTTGTCATTTTTGTCATTTTTGTCATTTTTGTCATTTTTGTCATTTTTTGTCATTTTTGTCATTTTGTCATTTTTGTCATTTTTGTCATTTTTGTCATTTTTGTCATTTTTGTCATTTTTGTCATTTTTGTCATTTTTGTCTTTTTTGTCATTTTTGTCATTTTTGTCATTTTTGTCATTTTTGTCATTTTTGTCATTTTTGTCATTTTTGTCATTTTTGTCATTTTTGTCATTTTTGTCATTTTTGTCATTTTTGTCATTTTTGTCATTTTTGTCATTTTTGTCATTTTTGTCATTTTGTCATTTTTGTCATTTTTGTCATTTTTGTCACTTTTGTCACTTTTGTCATTTTTGTCATTTTTTGTCATTTTTGTCATTTTTGTCATTTTTTGTCATTTTTGTCATTTTTGTCATTTTTGTCATTTTTGTCATTTTTGTCATTTTTGTCATTTTTGTCATTTTTGTCATTTTTGTCATTTTTGTCATTTTTGTCATTTTTGTCATTTTTGTCATTTTTGTCCATTTTTGTCATTTTTGTCATTTTTGTCATTTTTGTCATTTTTGTCATTTTTTGTCATTTTTGTCATTTTGTCATTTTTGTCATTTTTGTCATTTTTGTCATTTTTGTCATTTTTGTCATTTTTGTCATTTTTGTCATTTTTGTCATTTTTGTCATTTTTGTCATTTTTGTCATTTTTGTCATTTTGTCATTTTTGTCATTTTTGTCATTTTTGTCATTTTTGTCATTTTTGTCATTTTTGTCATTTTTGTCATTTTGTCATTTTTGTCATTTTTGTCATTTTTGTCATTTTTGTCATTTTTGTCATTTTTGTCATTTTTTGTCATTTTTGTCATTTTTGTCATTTTTGTCATTTTTGTCATTTTTGTCATTTTTGTCATTTTTGTCATTTTTGTCATTTTTGTCATTTTTGTCATTTTTGTCATTTTTGTCATTTTTGTCATTTTTTGTCATTTTGTCATTTTTGTCATTTTTGTCATTTTTGTCATTTTGTCATTTTTGTCATTTTTGTCATTTTGTCATTTTTGTCATTTTTGTCATTTTTGTCATTTTTGTCATTTTTTTCATTTTTGTCATTTTTGTCATTTTTTGTCATTTTTGTATTTTGTCATTTTTGTCATTTTTGTCATTTTTGTCATTTTTGTCATTTTTGTCATTTTTGTCATTTTTGTCATTTTTGTCATTTTTGTCATTTTTGTCATTTTTGTCATTTTTGTCATTTTGTCATTTTTGTCATTTTTGTCATTTTTGTCATTTTTGTCATTTTTGTCATTTTTGTCATTTTTGTCATTTTTGTCATTTTTGTCATTTTTGTCATTTTTGTCATTTTTGTCATTTTGTCATTTTTGTCATTTTTTGTCATTTTTGTCATTTTGTCATTTTTGTCATTTTGTCATTTTTGTCATTTTTGTCATTTTTGTCATTTTTGTCATTTTTGTCATTTTTGTCATTTTTGTCATTTTTGTCATTTTTGTCATTTTTGTCATTTTTTGTCATTTTTGTCATTTTTGTCATTTTGTCATTTTTGTCATTTTTGTCATTTTTGTCATTTTTGTCATTTTGTCATTTTTGTCATTTTTGTCATTTTGTCATTTTTGTCATTTTTGTCATTTTTGTCATTTTTGTCATTTTTTGTCATTTTGTCTTTTTGTCATTTTTGTCATTTTTGTCATTTTTGTCATTTTTGTCATTTTTGTCATTTTTGTCATTTTTGTCATTTTTGTCATTTTTGTCATTTTTGTCATTTTTGTCTTTTTTGTCATTTTTGTCATTTTTGTCATTTTTGTCATTTTTGTCATTTTTGTCATTTTTGTCATTTTTGTCATTTTTGTCATTTTTGTCATTTTTGTCATTTTTGTCATTTTTGTCATTTTTGTCATTTTTGTCATTTTTGTCATTTTTGTCATTTTTGTCATTTTTGTCATTTTTGTCATTTTTGTCATTTTTGTCATTTTGTCATTTTTGTCATTTTTGTCATTTTTGTCATTTTTTGTCATTTTTGTCATTTTTGTCATTTTGTCATTTTTGTCATTTTTGTCATTTTTGTCATTTTTGTCATTTTTGTCATTTTTGTCATTTTTGTCATTTTTGTCATTTTTGTCATTTTTGTCATTTTTGTCATTTTTGTCATTTTTGTCATTTTTGTCATTTTTGTCATTTTTGTCATTTTTGTCATTTTTGTCATTTTTGTCATTTTTGTCATTTTTGTCTTTTTGTCATTTTTGTCATTTTTGTCATTTTTGTCATTTTCGTCATTTTTGTCATTTTTGTCATTTTTGTCATTTTTGTCATTTTTGTCATTTTTGTCATTTTTGTCATTTTTGTCATTTTTGTCATTTTTGTCATTTTTGTCATTTTTGTCATTTTTGTCATTTTTGTCATTTTTGTCATTTTTGTCATTTTTGTCATTTTTGTCATTTTTGTCATTTTTGTCATTTTTGTCATTTTTGTCATTTTTGTCATTTTTGTCATTTTTGTCATTTTGTCATTTTTGTCATTTTTGTCATTTTTGTCATTTTTTGTCATTTTTGTCATTTTTGTCATTTTTGTCATTTTTGTCAGTTTTGTCATTTTTGTCATTTTGTCATTTTTTGTCATTTTTGTCATTTTTGTCATTTTTGTCATTTTTGTCATTTTTGTCATTTTTGTCATTTTTGTCATTTTTGTCATTTTGTCATTTTTGTCATTTTTGTCATTTTTGTCATTTTTGTCATTTTTGTCATTTTTGTCATTTTTGTCATTTTTGTCATTTTTGTCATTTTTGTCATTGTGTCATTTGTCATTTTTGTCATTTTTGTCATTTTTGTCATTTTTTGTCATTTTTGTCATTTTTTGTCATTTTTGTCATTTTTGTCATTTTTGTCATTTTTGTCATTTTTGTCATTTTTGTCATTTTTGTCATTTTTGTCATTTTTGTCATTTTGTCATTTTTGTCATTTTTGTCATTTTTGTCATTTTTGTCATTTTTGTCATTTTTGTCATTTTTGTCATTTTGTCATTTTTGTCATTTTTGTCATTTTTGTCATTTTTGTCATTTTTGTCATTTTTGTCATTTTTGTCATTTTTGTCATTTTTGTCATTTTTGTCATTTTTGTCATTTTTGTCATTTTTGTCATTTTTGTCATTTTTGTCATTTTTGTCATTTTTGTCATTTTTGTCATTTTGTCATTTTTGTCATTTTTGTCATTTTTGTCATTTTTGTCATTTTTGTCATTTTTGTCATTTTTGTCATTTTGTCATTTTTGTAATTTTTGTAATTTTTGTAATTTTTGTAATTTTTGTAATTTTTGTAATTTTTGTAATTTTTGTCATTTTGTCATTTTGTCATTTTTGTCATTTTTGTCATTTTTGTCATTTTTGTCATTTTTGTCATTTTGTCATTTTTGTCATTTTTGTCATTTTTGTCATTTTTGTCATTTTTTGTCATTTTTTGTCATTTTTGTCATTTTTGTCATTTTTGTCATTTTTCATTTTTGTCATTTTTTTCATTTTTGTCATTTTTGTCATTTTTGTCATTTTTGTTATTTTGTCATTTTTGTCATTTTTGTCATTTTTGTCATTTTTGTCATTTTTGTCATTTTTGAAATTTTTGTCATTTTTGTCATTTTTGTCATTTTTGTCATTTTTGTCATTTTTGTCATTTTTGTCATTTTTGTCATTTTTGTCATTTTTTGTCATTTTTGTCATTTTTGTCATTTTTTGTCATTTTTGTCATTTTTTGTCATTTTTGTCATTTTTGTCATTTTTGTCATTTTTTGTCATTTTTGTCATTTTTGTCATTTTTGTCATTTTTGTCATTTTGTCATTTTTGTCATTTTTGTCATTTTTGTCATTTTTGTCATTTTTGTCATTTTTGTCATTTTTGTCATTTTTGTCATTTTTGTCATTTTTGTCATTTTTGTCATTTTGTCATTTTTGTCATTTTTTGTCATTTTTGTCATTTTTGTCATTTTTGTCATTTTTGTCATTTTTGTCATTTTTGTCATTTTGTCATTTTTGTCATTTTTGTCATTTTTGTCATTTTTGTCATTTTTGTCATTTTTGTCATTTTTGTCATTTTTGTCATTTTTGTCATTTTTGTCTTTTTTGTCATTTTTGTCATTTTTTGTCATTTTTGTCATTTTTTGTCATTTTTGTCATTTTTGTCATTTTTGTCATTTTTGTCATTTTTTGTCATTTTTGTCATTTTTGTCATTTTTGTCATTTTTGTCATTTTTGTCATTTTTGTCATTTTTGTCATTTTTGTCATTTTTGTCATTTTTGTCATTTTTGTCATTTTTGTCATTTTGTCATTTTTTGTCATTTTGTCATTTTGTCATTTTTGTCATTTTTGTCATTTTTGTCATTTTTGTCATTTTTGTCATTTTTGTCATTTTTGTCATTTTTGTCATTTTTGTCATTTTTGTCATTTTTGTCATTTTTGTCATTTTTTGTCATTTTTGTCATTTTTGTCATTTTTGTCATTTTTGTCATTTTTGTCATTTTTGTCATTTTTGTCATTTTTGTCATTTTTGTCTTTTTTGTCATTTTTGTCATTTTTGTCATTTTTGTCATTTTCGTCATTTTTGTCATTTTTGTCATTTTTGTCATTTTTGTCATTTTTGTCATTTTTGTCATTTTGTCATTTTTGTCATTTTTGTCATTTTTGTCATTTTTGTCATTTTTGTCATTTTTGTCATTTTTGTCATTTTTGTCATTTTTGTCATTTTTGTCATTTTTGTCATTTTTGTCATTTTTGTCATTTTTGTCATTTTTGTCATTTTTGTCATTTTTGTCATTTTTGTCATTTTTGTTATTTTTGTAATTATTGTAATTTTTGAAATTTCTGTAATTTTTGTAATTTTTGTAATTTTTGTCATTTTTGTCATTTTTGTAATTTTTGTAATTTTTGTAATTTTTGTAATTTTTGTCATTTTTGTAATTTTTGTAATTTTTGTAATTTTTGTAATTTTTGTAATTTTTGTAATTTTTGTCATTTTTTTCATTTTGTCATTTTTGTCATTTTTGTCATTTTTGTCATTTTTGTCATTTTTGTTATTTTGTTATTTTGTCATTTTTGTCATTTTTGTCATTTTTGTCATTTTTGAAATTTTTGTCATTTTTGTCATTTTTGTCATTTTTGTCATTTTTGTCATTTTTGTCATTTTTGTCATTTTTGTCATTTTTGTCATTTTTGTCATTTTTGTCATTTTTGTCATTTTTGTCATTTTTGTCATTTTTGTCATTTTTGTCATTTTTGTCATTTTGTCATTTTTGTCATTTTGTCATTTTTGTCATTTTTGTCATTTTTGTCATTTTTGTCATTTTTGTCATTTTTGTCATTTTTTGTCATTTTGTCATTTTTGTCATTTTTGTCATTTTTGTCATTTTTGTCATTTTTGTCATTTTTGTCATTTTGTCATTTTTGTCATTTTTGTCATTTTTGTCATTTTTGTCATTTTTGTCATTTTTGTCATTTTGTTATTTTTGTCATTTTTGTCATTTTTGTCATTTTTGTCATTTTTGTCATTTTTGTCATTTTTGTCATTTTTGTCATTTTTGTCATTTTTGTCATTTTTGTCATTTTTGTCATTTTTGTCATTTTTGTTATTTTTGTCATTTTTGTCATTTTGTCATTTTTGTCATTTTTGTCATTTTTGTCATTTTGTCATTTTTGTCATTTTTGTCATTTTTGTCATTTTTGTCATTTTTGTCATTTTTGTCATTTTTGTCATTTTTGTCATTTTTGTCATTTTTGTCATTTTTGTCATTTTTGTCATTTTTGTCATTTTTGTCATTTTTGTCATTTTTGTCATTTTTGTCATTTTTGTCATTTTTGTCATTTTTGTCATTTTTTGTCATTTTTGTCATTTTTGTCATTTTTGTCATTTTTGTCATTTTTTGTCATTTTTGTCATTTTTGTCATTTTTGTCATTTTTGTCATTTTTGTCATTTTTGTCATTTTTGTCATTTTTGTCATTTTTGTCATTTTTGTCATTTTTGTCATTTTTGTCATTTTTGTCAATTTTGTCATTTTTGTCATTTTTGTCATTTTTGTCATTTTTGTCATTTTTGTCATTTTTGTCATTTTTGTCATTTTTGTCATTTTTGTCATTTTTGTCATTTTGTCATTTTTGTCATTTTTGTCATTTTTGTCATTTTTGTCATTTTTGTCATTTTTGTCATTTTTGTCATTTTTGTCATTTTTGTCATTTTTGTCATTTTTGTCATTTTGTCATTTTTGTCATTTTTGTCATTTTTGTCATTTTTGTCATTTTTGTCATTTTGTCATTTTTGTCATTTTTGTCATTTTTGTCATTTTTGTCATTTTTGTCATTTTTGTCATTTTTGTCATTTTGTCATTTTTGTCATTTTGTCATTTTTGTCATTTTTGTCATTTTTGTCATTTTTGTCATTTTTGTCATTTTTGTCATTTTTGTCATTTTTGTCATTTTTGTCATTTTTGTCATTTTTGTCATTTTTGTCATTTTTGTCATTTTGTCATTTTTGTCATTTTTGTCATTTTTGTCATTTTTGTCATTTTGTCATTTTTGTCATTTTTGTCATTTTTGTCATTTTTGTCATTTTTGTCATTTTTGTCATTTTGTCATTTTTGTCATTTTTGTCATTTTTGTCATTTTTGTCATTTTTGTCATTTTTGTCATTTTTGTCATTTTTGTCATTTTTGTCATTTTTGTCATTTTTGTCATTTTGTCATTTTTGTCATTTTTGTCATTTTTGTCATTTTTGTCATTTTGTCATTTTTGTCATTTTTGTCATTTTTGTCATTTTGTCATTTTTTGTCATTTTTGTCATTTTTGTCATTTTTGTCATTTTTGTCATTTTTGTCATTTTTGTCATTTTTGTCATTTTTGTCATTTTTTGTCATTTTTGTCATTTTTGTCATTTTTGTCATTTTTGTCATTTTTGTCATTTTTGTCATTTTTGTCATTTTTGTCATTTTTGTCATTTTTGTCATTTTTGTCATTTTTGTCATTTTTGTCATTTTTGTCATTTTTTGTCATTTTTGTCATTTTGTCATTTTTGTCATTTTTGTCATTTTTGTCATTTTTGTCATTTTTGTCATTTTTGTCATTTTTGTCATTTTTGTCATTTTTGTCATTTTTGTCATTTTTGTCATTTTTGTCATTTTTGTCATTTTTGTCATTTTGTCATTTTTGTCATTTTTGTCATTTTGTCATTTTTGTCATTTTTGTCATTTTTGTCATTTTTGTCATTTTTGTCATTTTTGTCATTTTGTCATTTTTGTCATTTTTGTCATTTTTGTCATTTTTGTCATTTTTGTCATTTTTGTCATTTTTGTCATTTTTGTCATTTTTTGTCATTTTTGTCATTTTTGTCATTTTTGTCATTTTTGTCATTTTTGTCATTTTTGTCATTTTTGTCATTTTTGTCATTTTTGTCATTTTTGTCATTTTTGTCATTTTTGTCATTTTTGTCATTTTTGTCATTTTTGTCATTTTTGTCATTTTTGTCACTTTTGTCACTTTTGTCATTTTTGTCATTTTTGTCATTTTTGTCATTTTTGTCATTTTTGTCATTTTTGTCATTTTTGTCATTTTTGTCATTTTTGTCATTTTTGTCATTTTTGTCATTTTTGTCATTTTTGTCATTTTTGTCATTTTTGTCATTTTTGTCATTTTTGTCATTTTTGTCATTTTTGTCATTTTTGTCATTTTTGTCATTTTTGTCATTTTGTCATTTTTGTCATTTTTGTCATTTTTGTCATTTTTGTCATTTTTGTCATTTTTGTCATTTTTGTCATTTTTGTCATTTTTGTCATTTTTGTCATTTTTGTCATTTTGTCATTTTTGTCATTTTTGTCATTTTTGTCATTTTTGTCATTTTTGTCATTTTTGTCATTTTTGTCATTTTTGTCATTTTTGTCATTTTTGTCATTTTTGTCATTTTTGTCATTTTGTCATTTTTGTCATTTTTGTCATTTTTGTCATTTTTGTCATTTTTGTCATTTTTGTCATTTTTGTCATTTTGTCATTTTTGTCATTTTTGTCATTTTTGTCATTTTTGTCATTTTTGTCATTTTTGTCATTTTTGTCATTTTTGTCATTTTTGTCATTTTTGTCATTTTTGTCATTTTTGTCATTTTTGTCATTTTTGTCATTTTTGTCATTTTGTCATTTTTGTCATTTTTGTCATTTTTGTCATTTTTGTCATTTTTGTCATTTTTGTCATTTTTGTCATTTTTGTCATTTTTGTCATTTTTGTCATTTTTGTCATTTTTGTCATTTTTGTCATTTTGTCATTTTTGTCATTTTTGTCATTTTTGTCATTTTTGTCATTTTTGTCATTTTTGTCATTTTTGTCATTTTTGTCATTTTTGTCTTTTTTGTCATTTTTGTCATTTTTGTCATTTTTGTCATTTTTGTCATTTTTGTCATTTTTGTCATTTTTGTCATTTTTGTCATTTTTGTCATTTTTGTCATTTTTGTCATTTTTGTCATTTTTGTCATTTTTGTCATTTTTGTCATTTTTGTCATTTTTGTCATTTTTGTAATTTTTGTCATTTTTGTAATTTTTGTAATTTTTGTAATTTTTGTAATTTTTGTAATTTTTGTCATTTTTGTCATTTTTGTCATTTTTGTCATTTTTGTCATTCTTGTCATTTTTGTCATTTTTGTCCATTTTTGTCATTTTTGTCATTTTTGTCATTTTTGTCATTTTTGTCATTTTTGTCATTTTTGTCATTTTTGTCATTTTTGTCATTTTTGTCATTTTTGTCATTTTTGTCATTTTTGTCATTTTTGTCATTTTTTTCATTTTTGTCATTTTTGTCATTTTTGTCATTTTTGTTATTTTGTCATTTTTGTCATTTTTGTCATTTTTGTCATTTTGTCATTTTTGTCATTTTTGTCATTTTTGAAATTTTTGTCATTTTTGTCATTTTTGTCATTTTTGTCATTTTTGTCATTTTTGTCATTTTTGTCATTTTTGTCATTTTTGTCATTTTTGTCATTTTTGTCATTTTTGTCATTTTTGTCATTTTTGTCATTTTTGTCATTTTTGTCATTTTTGTCATTTTTGTCATTTTTGTCATTTTTGTCATTTTTGTCATTTTTGTCATTTTTGTCATTTTTGTCATTTTTGTCATTTTGTCATTTTTGTCATTTTTGTCATTTTGTCATTTTTGTCATTTTTGTCATTTTTGTCATTTTTGTCATTTTTGTCATTTTTGTCATTTTTGTCATTTTTGTCATTTTTGTCATTTTTGTCATTTTTGTCATTTTTGTCATTTTTGTCATTTTTGTCATTTTTGTCATTTTTGTAATTTTTGTAATTTTTGTAATTTTTGTAATTTTTGTAATTTTTGTAATTTTTGTCATTTTTTTCATTTTTGTCATTTTTGTCATTTTTGTCATTTTTGTCATTTTTGTCATTTTTGTTATTTGTTATTTTGTCATTTTTGTCATTTTTGTCATTTTTGAAATTTTTGTCATTTTTGTCATTTTTGTCATTTTTTGTCATTTTTGTCATTTTTGTCATTTTTGTCATTTTTGTCATTTTTGTCATTTTTGTCATTTTTGTCATTTTTGTCATTTTTGTCATTTTTGTCATTTTGTCATTTTTGTCATTTTTGTCATTTTGTCATTTTTGTCATTTTTGTCATTTTTGTCATTTTTGTCATTTTTGTCATTTTTGTCATTTTTGTCATTTTTGTCATTTTTGTCATTTTTGTCATTTTTGTCATTTTGTCATTTTGTCATTTTTGTCATTTTTGTCATTTTTGTCATTTTTGTCATTTTTGTCATTTTTGTCATTTTTGTCATTTTTGTCATTTTTGTCATTTTTGTCATTTTTGTCATTTTTGTCATTTTTTGTCATTTTTGTCATTTTTGTCATTTTTGTCATTTTTGTCATTTTTGTCATTTTTGTCATTTTTGTCATTTTTGTCATTTTTGTCATTTTTGTCATTTTTGTCATTTTTGTCATTTTTGTCATTTTTGTCATTTTGTCATTTTTGTCATTTTTGTCATTTTTGTCATTTTGTCATTTTTGTCATTTTTGTCATTTTTGTCATTTTTGTCATTTTTGTCATTTTTGTCATTTTTGTCATTTTTGTCATTTTTGTCATTTTTGTCATTTTTGTCATTTTTGTCATTTTTGTCATTTTTGTCATTTTTGTCATTTTTGTCATTTTTGTCATTTTTGTCATTTTTGTCATTTTTGTCATTTTTGTCATTTTTGTCATTTTTGTCATTTTTGTCATTTTTGTCATTTTTGTCATTTTTGTCATTTTTGTCATTTTTGTCATTTTTGTCATTTTTGTCATTTTTGTCATTTTTGTCATTTTTGTCATTTTTGTCATTTTTGTCATTTTTGTCATTTTTGTCATTTTTGTCATTTTTGTCATTTTTGTCATTTTTGTCATTTTTGTCATTTTTGTCATTTTTGTCATTTTTGTCATTTTTGTCATTTTTGTCATTTTTGTCATTTTTGTCATTTTTGTCATTTTTGTCATTTTTGTCATTTTTGTCATTTTTGTCATTTTTGTCATTTTTGTCATTTTTGTCATTTTTGTCATTTTTGTCATTTTTGTCATTTTTGTCATTTTTGTCATTTTTGTCATTTTTGTCATTTTTGTCATTTTTGTCATTTTTGTCATTTTTGTCATTTTTGTCATTTTTGTCATTTTTGTCATTTTTGTCATTTTTGTCATTTTTGTCATTTTTGTCATTTTTGTCATTTTTGTCATTTTTGTCATTTTTGTCATTTTTGTCATTTTTGTCATTTTTGTCATTTTTGTCATTTTTGTCATTTTTGTCATTTTTGTCATTTTTGTCATTTTTGTCATTTTTGTCATTTTTGTCATTTTTGTCATTTTTGTCGTTTCAATATTTAAATTTGTTCTCTAATCTCTTATCTTATAACGACTTTTAAAATCCATCTGAGAACAACATTAATCAAAAATCCAGCATTCATGCTTCAGCTCTCGCTTGATAAGTTACTTTCGTTTTCATGGCACTATAAATGTATATAAGCCTTGGTAAATAAAAGTTCCATTTCTACGCACTCACTTTTAAGTATCGTCGCTCGGGAAGCCTTACTTTCACTGGATTCCGCAACGATGGCCAAACTTTTAAGGTTCCTTCTTTCAAAACTTGCCATAACAATCTGCTGCTGCAGTCTTGTAAGGGGAATCCTGCTGTCACCAGCTCAAATTTCAAATCCAGTAGAATTTGGAGCATAAAATCCCACAGATCTAGCTTGTTTTTCACAGTCGGTTTTCCGGAAAACCATCAGTCCCAAAGTTATAACCTTCAACAATGTAAGTATTTTATAAATTTTCTACATCGATAAACTTTGTTTGAAACAGATTTCTCCATTCCACAGCCCACGAATCTCCCCATCCGGTACATAAAGATAACTCAAACTGTGATCTATCCGGTTGAGCTCCAAGCCGATATCCTATCTGGTGGCGTTGGAACTTCGACCGTTATGCTTCAGCTGGCGCCAACTTATCCCTGGATTTTCTTCCCCAACAACGTTCAGGTACAGATGATGTGCCAGAATCCAGCGACGACAACTACGACTACGACTAGTCCCTAATCATTGGACTTCCAAAAAGTGCGCAAGAGTTTATTAGGAAAGTGTATCGCCAAAAATAGTGAGCTAACAGTGAAAGTTATGTTCCTTAAATGTGACTTAACGATGTAATGTTATTTTTGAAAAGTGTTTATCACTGTCCTGTTCAAGCCCAAGAATACAAAGAGACACTGAAAGGTTTGTAATCCCATTCTATTAATTACTTCTTAGGCTTTAGAGTGCATAAATTGGGAAACTACCATTAATGGGAATGACCCTCCTGTAAAAGCAAGCTTCTCTGGGATCAGGGTCATCCGAAGTCTCAGCTAGATTGGGAAGCAAAGAGGGTCTACGGCGGTATCAAAGAAGTTAACCCATTGCGTATACCTTAAACCCTCTAATATTTTCCTGATGACCCTGATCCCACCCATAAACGCGATAAAACTTAGTTTGAAAACTGAAAGGACATACCCGCGCATGTGCGTTCCATATCAATATGTACTCATGTATGAAGCCACTTCAGCATTTACTCATAGCTCTCACTTCGAAGTCTGACCAATTTATTCTTTATCGATCGAGTACAGTTTGTCCGGAACTCACGCTTGTCTTAATATCCGCTAAAAACTTTACTCTACCATTCGAATGAACTCCAACTAATGCATCATTCTCCAACGACCCAACTGACTAGACCGGCGTCGAAAACCACTCTTCTCTGTGGATGTATTTCAGTAGAGTTGCGCTTTCCCTACGATCTCCACTGCAAAGAAGGTCGCGTCTTATTTCTAAAGCTTCCATCGTGGGAAACAGCTCTACTCAGATACTTCCGGATTATGAAACTATCTTAACCACGCATTTGTGCATCCACTTCGTCAAAGGTATAGTGTTATCAAGCTACGAAGCTTCTTCCGTGGGATCGATGGACTTGATAGCCTTTCTTTCTTCCTCGCAGTTTGTCCAGGATGTCCGCATCCGTTTCAATATCTCTAAAAATATATTCTGGCCGAACTGTGATGACCTCCAGAGGTTCATCTTCCGACTATCTGATAGCATAATTGAGTGTAAAGGGTATCGAATAGTTGTTCATATTTTCTAAGAACTTGTACGCTCTCCAATAACTTGTCAAATCCGTGCTACCGAAGGTGGCATCTTTGATGCATTTACATTCCTTTCTGTGGTAGGTTCTGATATCTGATTGTTATCGCCTAGGTCATCAGCATAGTAAAATTTGGGGCTGTCGGGTAGTGACAACACGTCGTTGAATTAAATTAGGAAAATAAGCGGTCCTAGATGGCTACCTTCTGGCACACCGGAGGCGGCAAGAAACTGCTTGGAAAAGGTGTCACCCGTTCGAACAACCAATTTACGGTCTGTTAAGCAACTGCGAAACCAGCCAAGTAGAGTACCACAAAACCCTAAGCGTTCGAGTTTTCCGATGGCAATTTCAAATGCAGTGGACAGATCGGTATAGATAGCATCTGTTTGAAATTTGGCAGCAAAACTTTCATGCACAAAAGAAGTGAACGTTAGCAAGGTACTTGTCGTAGAGCGTTTGGGCATCAATCCGTCCTGATGATTTGAGATGTTATTTTTGCAGGATGTAAAAAACGGATCCTAGACCACCAATTGAAATAGTTTGAGAATCGAATATAATGCAGAGATTCCACGGTATTTGATGACATCCCTCCTATCTCCTTTTTTTATGCACCGGGAACATAGAAGCTTCCTTTCATGGTAAAGGGAAGGTAGCTCTATCAAGCGAAGTTTAAAAATTGAGCTGAACAGGAGTGAGCAAAACAGGCATGAAACTAAAAAAAAACAACTGGAATTCCGTCCCGCGCCCGTAGAAAATGAATTATTGTGCTTCGCTGCTGCTTTAGAGATGACTGCCTCTTTGATTTCAATACCATTTATTGAAAAGCCCAATGGCGAATCGTTCCTGACAGCGCTAGCTAAATGTTCTGGGGATGTTGAAGCTGAAGTAAAAATACTAGAAAATTTGTGGGCGAAGATTTGGCAGATTCCACGATCAGAGTTAGCCGTAATGCTAGAATCATGTTTGAAGGTATACCAGATTTTTTTTCCTGTTGACGTGTTTCCAAAACGATTCTGGGCAAGACTTGAGGTTACGTAGTACGCGATGTAGATAGTTGTTCTGGCTTTTTAATAATCGGAGTTAGCGGAGTTAAATTTACGATACATATTCTTAGTGTATGGTGATTTTTGCTTCTTATATTTTCGAAGGGCACCCTTTTTTGCCGTCTTCAATCCTTGCAATTCAGTTGTGACCCAGGGAATTCACATATTTCCCCCACTAGAGCATTTTGGAACGTGGCGATTTATGACATAATTCAGAATTTTTGAGAAGGTTTCAGCGGCAGCGTTGAGGCAGGGTTCTTGAAGTCGAGGTAGAAGGTTGCTAGTTTTTCTACAGTAGCGTTCAGCCTAGTTACTTCAATCGATGTGAATAGGGTGATGGGGAACTTCTTTAAAAAGCGTTGCAAGAGCGAATTCGATGGTCGGTAAACGAGATCCATCGTTGCCAAAGCAGAGGTCCAGTGTTCGACCGTATTCGTTCACCAATACGGGAGTCCAATATGATGTTTAAAGGTGCCGAAAAAGTAGAGCGTTCTGGGTCGGGGTACAGAAAGCTGCCATGGTTGGAGCACCACTTCAAACGGGGCATATTTAATTCGCCAATGACAAGTATGTCATCTTCTGAAGCGCAGAAGGAGCTTTTTTCAAAGATGCAGCGTGGAAACGACTCAGCGAGGGTAACATCTATTGAGCGATTGGGTGGCAGGTACAGTAGGCATACGTATGGGAGAGTGGGGAATCATGGGCCACTTTTTTTCGTTGTTCCATAACTTCTTTATTATAAAAGATAAAATGAAAATAAAAAATTGGTATGGTTTTCTACATTTTCAAGGTATCATAAGATATTTTTTAAATTTTTAATAAGTTATTTTCCCCAAATTCTGACTGTTTAAAAAAAAAATATTTTTTGGATTTAGAAAAATGGTGGGGAATCTTGGGCTACCAAATCCAAATTGACCAAATAACATGCAAAATTTATGAGTTGACCCAAAACTGTGATTTCCTAATTCATTTCGTTATTTAAAAGCAATTACAGATGATGAAATAAAAAAGAGAGCGCTGTATGAGCGCATAGATTCCAAAACCTGGCTCGCGAACGTTTTGGCAAAATTTCTTATACAGGATGGACAAAATATTTTTCATAACTCTTCATTTGGCATAAGAAAACTTTGCAGATAGGTAAAACGTTTTAAGTTCTGAATGTGTATAAAAACATAAAAATATAGGTGATTCAAGATGTGTGGCCCATGATTCCCCACAAGCTATCATTTGCAAATTGGTTGCGTTTGTGTGACTTATTGATGTTTCATCAAAAATTCCTTTTCCACGTGAAAGATCATGACAAAACTAAGATCATAAACGTATGAGCATATTTTGGTTATGCACTTTAGGATCCCCAATCAGCGGGAGTTTTTTTTTAATTATGTAAGTAAATTTTTCTAACTTTTTTTAGCTTGATAAATAAAAGAAGCATATGATGCGTATTTCAGTCAACAACATTTAGGAATATATGCTCACGCAAAGTGACGACGATGACAGTTGGTTTGAGATTTTTATCTTAATACACATCTGAGATATTAAAAGTGGCCCACGTTTCCCCATGGCCCACGATACCCCACACTCCCCTACAGTTTTCGTTCTACGAGATCAATGCGAATCCATACAAGTTTCAGATCGCACCAGGAATTAACTTCACGGCAAGTAACACCCCGCCTCTACTGCAATTTTAGCTGTTACGGGCACTATGGTCACAGCGGAACAATGCGTAATCAGGGCCGGAGATCTGACTTTATATTGTGCAGTCATTCAGCTATATTTCCGTGAAGGCGATGATGCCATAGCAAGAACACGAAGTTGCAAGCAGGTAGTCGGTCAAACAGATATTTATTCCCCCGACATTCTGATAGTAAAGGGTTATGGAAAAGGTCCCGGAGCGTATCCGGAGGGATGTGCACCGTAAGGGAGCAAAGAAATGCAATCAGGGATACCATCCTAAGATACTGGCAAGTGTGACCACGTCAATCTTGCGGCACGGAGCAGCGGCCTGAAGGCAGGCTCTGGGAAGACACTACTGTAACCTGTAGCGACTTAGCATCGTTCAGCGGCTGATGAACCTGCGGGTTATCAGCGGATACCGGACCATGTCGTCCTCAACTTAGTGGCGGGCGTCATGTCCATCTCGGTTTTGCTAGAGGAGGATGTCTGTTGGTACGACAGCAAAGACACGCGTAACGTACGAGATCTCGCCAACGAGGACTTAATGTCCAACTGGCAACAGCTGTGGAACAGCTTAGCGAGAGTAAGGTGGACCCATCGTCTGATCCCGCACATCGGGAGCTGGATCGGAAGAAGATACGGTAGAGTGGAATTCCATATGACGCAATTCCTGAGTGGTCATGGATGCTTCATGAAGTACCACTATCGGTTTGGACATGTTGCTTCGCTATATTGCCCATATTGTGGTAACGTAGAGAAAACACCCGAACGCACCAACATATTTGCCGCCTGTGGGTCGACACTACAGCAGACAACATGGTGCAGAGGATGTGTACGGATTCCAAGTTCTGCTCTGCGAAGTAGTTCCACCTCCCCGTGGTGCAGAGTGGAAACGTGTCTGCAAGTCCGGCGTATTGCAGATGTACGGCCAAGAGAACTACACCAAATCCACTAGAGGCTGTCGACGGGTCTGCCAAACCCGCGCGGAAGAAGTGGTGCACCCGGGTACTTAGGTACCAGTACTTGGGTGTGTGCGTGATGGTCCAACACGCTTTCGGGGGGTCATGGCCCTGATATGCGGACGTGACCGGAGGAAGAGCGATCGCCAACTCGTTTTGCGCTTCGGTGGGTATAGACCCGATTCGCAAAATGAGTAGATGCGCAAAGTGGTGGCCAATGGTGGGCCGATCACTTAGGGACGTGTTTACACGTCAGTGTCCGAGAGGCACATTCTGCCGGAGGTGTCAGGGTTCGACACGCGTTTCGGGAATTGATGCGCCCGAACCGCGAGTGTGACCTGATGAGGGCGTTCTATAGCCCGATCTGCGCTTCGGGTGGTCATGCGTCCGACTTGAAGATCGGGTAGTTGCGCTGAGTGGTGACTTAAGTCAACACTATTTGTGAGTTCAGAGGAGTCTGAGTCCTACACGTGGCCTAGGGGGCTTACCCCTCCTACCCGCGTGTTTGAACAGAGAAAGTGTCGTCGACAACTCGCTTTGTGTTTCTGGATCTTGGACTGGATTCACAAAGTTAGTAGTTGCGCTGCGTGGGGACCTCATTCACACGATGAGATGTCGGGTCCTAACTCGTCAGAGGAGGGGTTGCGCATCGAGTTGTGTTAGAATGAGGTTATGCTGACAGAGGATTCGGAAACGAGTATTGCCTTGGAGCGCACTAGCGCGAAATGACCTCCCACTATTGAAGCAAAGTGTGTCAAACAGTTCGAGGTGGGAACAAAGGTTAGCGGCCCCAGGTGGACTTTATGGCGTAGGGGGTACAGTGTTCCTTAGCATTGTATCATGAGTCGTCCAATTGCACCCATGGACCCAGAGTAGCAAACTGGGGGGACGCGGTGGCTCGCCGTGCCTTGGAATGCAATCCGTAAAATCGATTTACCACCTGGGTTAACAACTAATAAAAAAAAAAAAAAAAAAACACTTGGCATGCAGTCAACGATGGGTTCATCCGGATCATGACTGCCCTGCAGAAGAGCTGGAGTCAACGGCAGTCCGCAAACGGTGTAGGATGACTCCACCTACGGGAAGCATCTGAATAGTGTACGTCCGATCTCTTGATCAAATCTACAAAGATAAGGCATCATCTTCTGCGTATCGGAGGTCAGGGGTGCGCCGCGAACGTGTGTAGCGGGGGGTATCCGAGTATGGCCCTTCCTAAACTGCGGGGATAAGACTTTACCTTCCTCGTAGCGGACCTCGTAGGAAGAGGGTTAACCACTGTCGGGGGATACCCACGGGTAGAGAGGCTTTCGATGCTGGGCGAGCCTCTCGAGTCTGTGTAGGATGTCGTCACTGTCGGGAAACATCCAAGTCGTAGAGTTCAAAGTTCCAAATTCGGCCGTGACAGGCGCGAGTCCAGGACAAGCTGCTCTCTATCTGGCACACGACGGGCAGACAAAGACGCGGGCCGAAAATCCTAGGGTTGCCAGTCAAAGGGATAAAGAAGACCGGATAAGGGTTGGAGTAGACTGACGGGGGGCTGTCGAGTAGTGTACGTTCGACCCCACGGTTTGAATCTACAAAGATAATGCAACACGTCTGAGTAGCGTATGCCGTGGGTACGCTGCGTTCATGCGTAGGACGCTCCACCTTCGGGGAGTATCCGAGTAGGGTGATTCCCAACGACCGAAGCTGCGGGGATAAGACTTTACCTTCTTCGCAGTGGAAATCGTTAGGAAATGGTTATTCCACGATCGGGGAATACCCACGGGTAGAGCGGCTCTCGACACCGGGTGAGCAATTCGAGTGGGAGTAGGATGACATCTTCGTCGGGAATCATCGGAGTCGGCACACGACGGGTAGCTTCGAGTCGTTAGAGGACTTTAATCGACAAGAGGAGGGGTATAAGTGGTCACCTCGAGTCATTACGAGGAGAAGTCAGATCTCGAGGCGCTAGAGGAGAGATCGGACCTTGAATTTTACAGAGGAGACGTCAACCTCGAGTCGATGCGAGGAGAAGTCGGATCTCGAGTCTTTTGAGGAGAGATCAGGCCTCGATTCGCGCAGAGGAGAAATTTGTGTGGGAATCTCGAGTCATTGAAAGGAGATGTCGGTTTTCAAGTCACTAGAGGAGAGTTCGGACGTTGAGTCGTAAGGATGAGAGGTTTAGCTGAAAGTGGTTTCAATGGTGGTCAATGAGTATTGCCTTGAAGCGTGTTAAAGTGTTCGTGTTAAACAATTCGAGGTGGTAACCAGGTGCGGCCCCAGGTAGAGTTTAGGGAGTAGAAGATATACACGGAGTATATCATGAGTCTTCCCATTGTACCCATGGACCCAGAGTAGCAAACTGGGGGGGCGCGGTGGCTCGCCGTGCCTTGGAATACAATCCGTCAACCGGGATTTACGACCTGTGATTACCAACTAAAAAAGGCTGGAGAACTTCTTCGCCGCAGACAAACTCAGGGCCGGGACGACTAATGACGTTGAGTCATGAATAATGCATCGCGTCTCGGTGAAGAACCTGATGAGGCTGTTTGCTCGTCGGGTCACCCGACAGCATTCTTGCAACATGCCCTTCCCAGTGTATCTTTCCAGTCTTCGACAGCTTCTAGATACTGGGTTCGCCGTAGAGTTGCGCGAGCTCATGGGTATTCCTTCGCCTTCTCACTCCGTGCTCCTGCATGCCATCAAAGATGGCAGGCTGCGTTGAGGACAGTGATCGATCGGTAGTTTTCACAGTCCAATTTGTCTGTCTTTTTTCGCGGACATGAGCTCCACTAGTTCGTTTGGAGCCCAGAGTTCCTAGAGTTTCGGGGTGCTCATGACGGATCCCTTTACCAACTGCTACGGTTGCCTTTAATGATTAACAGGTTATCCTTTTAAGGAACATGGTACAGAACTAGCTTCCAATCAAAGGCTCAGAGCTAGATTGCCGTCTGCTACGGGGTTGGTGTACAAAGCCGACATGCACTGTAAGGTAAGTCCAGTTTTAGTAAACGTTGCTTCCCCAAAAAAGCTCGAACGAGATATTATAATATCATTGAAGAACACACTGTATGGCATTAGTTGCTTGATTCTGGTGTCATTTTTGTTGTTGATTTGAAAAGTGATTCCATCAAAGAAAAGCTTCGTGATATTGTCTTTCAAAAATTTTACCGTTTCTATAAAGAATATTCTTATTTATTACTTTTAAATCTGGCACTGATGATTTCATCGCATTTTTTTCACCTATATGATAAGTCAACGAATAAATAAATAAATTATTTTGTTGAAATCGATTTACAAAAGTTAGAAACTCCTCCAAGCGGACGAAAGAACACTTCTGTTCTTCCGTGTTTAAGCCGTGGTGGTAGTAGCGGCAGTCGTGGTAGTAGTAGTCGCCGTAGTGGTAGTGGTGGCTTCGGTCGTTGTTGTCGTCGCCGCGGTTGTTGTCGTTGTCGCTGCGGTCGTCGTGGTTGTATCTGCGGCTATCGTCGTGGTTGCAGCCGTCACCGTCGTCGAGGTAGCAGGCGCCACGGTAGTCGTTGTCGAAGGATTCGTACACATCATTTCGACCTTTACTTCGTTGGCAAACGATGATCGTCCCTGGGCGGCGGCCACATACAGGGTCACCGATGGCGTTCCAAAGTTCCCGCGAGTTATCTCCGCCGTTATTCCACCACGTTTGACCTGACTCGACTGAACCCGGATGTAGTTAATCGGGAGGTTGTTTGGCTGCATAAAAACAATCAAATTTGATATAAAAAATTCTTAACACTCGAACACTAAAACACTAACATTATTAAAGGTAAACGTTTTAGGACTAGGAGCATTTTTCAGAATTTTCTTGAAGAAACAGATCTGATCCGTGGTGTTGAATGTGCCGAACTCCACCACCATGGAATCGGGGGCGGTTATTCGATAAGCATCTACACTGAAAAATGAAACCAAAACTGCCGAAACGGCACAGCTCAACAGAAAATATTTGATCGCCATCGCCACTGCAATTGTCGGAAATCGAATTCGAACTAAACTGATCCCGGCCTCATCAAACCGAGGCTGTTTTATAGATTTGCGGAGTAATTGTTCCAATGTTAAAAGCTTCTTATGTACAAACCCCGATCAACGTTACTGACCAGCCCTTTTAATTTTTGTCCAGTTCAAGAAATCTGGAGTAAACAGATCATTCGTAATATTTGTACTTTCACTTTCCCGATAGGAAGTTCCAGTGAGTGTGATCTGCCGCACACCTCATAGCCGGATTTGTTTTCAATGATTGAATTTAATTGAGGCGCATAAAAATGGCTTTTTATGGCACTGTTTTGAGGTTTGGAAAGCATGTTTTGATCAGATGTATGTTGGATAATTGAATGCAGTTAAATCTGAGAAGAAATGAGAGTTAAAATAAAATCACCCAATTCTTCTTTTCAATTTTTACATTTGTCTTCACTATTTATTCAAAATCTATTCTTTTTAGGATGGAGAATCGATGAAAAATTAAATTTGTCTCCTTTTTTCTTGATCACAGATTTTGATTGGAATTTGATTTCTAGAATAATTCGGATGCTTGAACTCCTCATAAACTCCATGGCGACCGTCAAAATGGATAAAATTCCATCAAGGTCGTTGACAAAAATGACAAAGATGACAAAAATGACAAAAATGACAAAAATGACAAAAATGACAAAAATGACAAAAATGACAAAAATGACAAAAATGACAAAAATGACAAAAATGACAAAAATGACAAAAATGACAAAAATGACAAAAATGACAAAAATGACAAAAATGACAAAAATGACAAAAATGACAAAAATGACAAAAATGACAAAAATGACAAAAATGACAAAAATGACAAAAATGACAAAAATGACAAAAATGACAAAAATGACAAAAATGACAAAAATGACAAAAATGACAAAAATGACAAAAATGACAAAAATGACAAAAATTACATAAATGACATAAATGACAAAAATGACAAAAATGACAAAAATGACAAAAATGACAAAAATGACAAAAATGACAAAAATGACAAAAATGACAAAAATGACAAAAATGACAAAAATGACAAAAATGACAAAAATGACAAAAATGACAAAAATGACAAAAATGACAAAAATGACAAAAATGACAAAAATGACTAGAATGACAAAAATGACAAAAATGACAAAAATGACAAAAAATGACAAAAATGATAAAAATGACAAAAATGACAAAATTAACAAAAATGACAAAATTAACAAAAATGACAAAAAAGACAAAAATGACAAAAATGAAAAAAATGACAAATATGACAAAAATGACAAAAATGACAAAAATGACAAAAATGACAAAAATGACAAAAATGACAAAAATGACAAAAATGACAAAAATGACAAAAATGACAAAAATGACAAAAATGACAAAAATGACAAAAATGACAAAAATGACAAAAATGAACAAAATGACAAAAATGACAAAAATGACAAAAATGACAAAAATGACAAAAATGACAAAAATGACAAAAATGACAAAAATGACAAAAAAGACAAAAATGACAAAAATGACAAAAATGACAAAAAAAAACAAAAATTACAAAAATTACAAAAATTACAAAAATTACAAAAATGACAAAAATGACAAAAATGACAAAAATGACAAAAATGACAAAAATGACAAAAATGACAAAAATGACAAAAATGACAAAAATGACAAAAATGACAAAAATGACAAAAATGACAAAAATGACAAAAATGACAAAAATGACAAAAATGACAAAAATGACAAAAATGACAAAAATGACAAAAATGACAAAAATGACAAAAATGACAAAAATGACAAAAATGACAAAAATGACAAAAATGACAAAAATGACAAAAATGACAAAAATGACAAAAATGACAAAAATGACAAAAATGACAAAAATGACAAAAATGACAAAAATGACAAAAATGACAAAAATGACAAAAATGACAAAAATGACAAAAATGACAAAAATGACAAAAATGACAAAAATGACAAAAATGACAAAAATGACAAAAATGACAAAAATGACAAAAATGACAAAAATGACAAAAATGACAAAAATGACAAAAATGACAAAAATGACAAAAATGACAAAAATGACAAAAATGACAAAAATGACAAAAATGACAAAAATGACAAAAATGACAAAAATGACAAAAATGACAAAAATGACAAAAATGACAAAAATGACAAAAATGACAAAAATGACAAAATTGACAAAAATGACAAAAATGACAAAAATGACAAAAATGACAAAAATGACAAAAATGACAAAAATGACAAAAATGACAAAAATGACAAAAATGACAAAAATGACAAAAATGACAAAAATGACAAAAATGACAAAAATGACAAAAATGACAAAAATGACAAAAATGACAAAAATGACAAAAATGACAAAAATGACAAAAATGACAAAAATGACAAAAATGACAAAAATGACAAAAATGACAAAAATGACAAAAATGACAAAAATGACAAAAATGACAAAAATGACAAAAATGACAAAAATGACAAAAATGACAAAAATGACAAAAATGACAAAAATGACAAAAATGACAAAAATGACAAAAATGACAAAAATGACAAAAATGACAAAAATGCCAAAAATGACAAAAATGACAAAAATGACAAAAATGACAAAAATGACAAAAATGACAAAAATGACAAAAATGACAAAAATGACAAAAATGACAAAAATGACAAAAATGACAAAAATTACAAAAATTACAAAAATGACAAAAATGACAAAAAAAAAAACAAAAATGACAAAAATAACAAAAATTACAAAAATTGCCCAAATCACAAATATTATACAAATTACAGAAAAAACAAATTAAAAAAAATTATATAAATAACAAACATGAAAAAAAGGAAAAAGTAACAAAAACAACAGAAATAAAAAAGATAGAAAAATTATAAACATTACAAAAATGACAAAAATTACAAAAATTACAAAAATTACAAAAATTTCGAAAATTTCAAAAATTTCAAAAATTACAAAAATTACAAAAATTACAAAAATAACAAAAATTCCAAAAATTATAAAAATTACAAAAATTACAAAAATTACAAAAATAACAAAAATTACCAAAATTACAAAAATTACAAAAATGACAAAAACCACAAAAATTACAAAAATTAAAAAAATTAGAAATATTACAAAAATTACAAAAATTACAAAAATTACAAAAATTACAAAAATTACAAAAATTACAAAAATTACAAAAATGACAAAAATTACAAAAATTACAAAAATTACAAAAATTACAAAAATTACAAAAATTACAAAAATTACAAAAATTACAAAAATTACAAAAATTACAAAAATTACAAAAATTACAAAAATTACAAAAATTACAAAAATTACAAAAATTACAAAAATTACAAAAATTACAAAAATTACAAAAATTACAAAAATTACAAAAATTACAAAAATGACAAAAATTACAAAAATTACAAAAATTACAAAAATGACAAAAATACCAAAAATTACAAAAATGACAAAAATTACAAAAATTAAAAAATTACAAAAATTAAAAAAATTACAAAAATTACAAAAATTACAAAAATTACAAAAATTACAAAAATTACAAAAATTACAAAAATTACAAAAATTACAAAAATTACAAAAATTACAAATATTACAAAAATTTCAAAAATAACAAAAATTACAAAAATGGCAAAAAATACAAAAATGACAAAAATAAAAAAATTACAAAAATGACAAAAATGACAAAAATTACAAAAATTACAAAAATTACAAAAATTACAAAAATTACAAAAATTACAAAAATTATAAAAATTACAAAAAATACAAAAAAAAAATTACAAAATTTAAAAATTATAAAAATTACAAAAATGATAGAAATGACAAAAATGACCAAAATTACAAAAATTACAAAAATTACAAAAATTACAAAATTTACAAAAATTACAAAATAACAAAAATAACAAAAATTACAAAAATTACAAAAATTACAAAAATTACAAAAATAACAAAAATAACAAAAATAACAAAAATTACAAAAATTACAAAAATTACAAAAATTACAAAAAGTACAAAAATGACAAAAATTTCAAAAATTACAAAAATTACAAAAATTACAAAAATTACAAAAATTACAAAAATTACAAAAATTACAAAAATTACAAAAATTACAAAAATTACAAAAATTACAAAAATTACAAAAATTACAAAAATTACAAAAATTACAAAAATAACAAAAACTTAAAAAAATTAAAAATATTTCAAAATTTAAATTAATGACAAAACTTAAAAAAAATTACAAAATTACAAAAGTTACAATAAATTACAAAAAATTACAAAAATATCAAAAATTTCAAAAATTTCAAAAATTTCAAATTTTTCAAAAATTTCAAAACTTACAAAAGTTATAAAAATAACAAATATTACTGAAGTTTCAAAAAATATAAAAATTACAAAAATTTTAAAAATTACAAAAAATGACAAAGATTACAAAAATGACAAAAATTACGAAAATTACAAAAACTACAAAAATTACAAAAATGACAAAAATTACAAAAATGGCAAAAATGACAAAAATGACAAAAATGACAAAAATGACAAAAATGACAAGAATGACAAAAATGACAAAAATGACAAAAATGACAAAAATGACAAAAATGACAAAAATGACAAAAATGACAAAAATGACAAAAATGACAAAAATGACAAAAATGACAAAAATGACAAAAATGACAAAAATGACAAAAATGACAAAAATGACAAAAATGACAAAAATGACAAAAATGACAAAAATGACAAAAATGACAAAAATGACAAAAATGACAAAAATGACAAAAATGACAAAAATGACAAAAATGACAAAAATGACAAAAATGACAAAAATGACAAAAATGACAAAAATGACAAAAATGACAAAAATGACAAAAATGACAAAAATGACAAAAATGACAAAAATGACAAAAATGACAAAAATGACAAAAATGACAAAAATGACAAAAATGACAAAAATGACAAAAATGACAAAAATGACAAAAATGACAAAAATGACAAAAATGACCAAAATGACAAAAATGACAAAAATGACAAAAATGACAAAAATGACAAAAATGACAAAAATGACAAAAATGACAAAAATGACAAAAATGACAAAAATGACAAAAATGACAAAAATGACAAAAATGACAAAAATGACAAAAATGACAAAAATGACAAAAATGACAAAAATGACAAAAATGACAAAAATGACAAAAATGACAAAAATGACAAAAATGACAAAATGACAAAAATGACAAAAATGACAAAAATGACAAACATGACAAAAATGACAAACATGACAAAAATGACAAAAATTACAAAAAAAATCAAAAATTTAAAAAAAATACAAAGAAGACAAAAATAACAATCTGAAATTTGAAAATGACAATATCTTTTTAAAAACTCCTATTAACTTCTTGACAATTTTGCTTTTCATGGAACAAGCTATGACATTGTTATGTAATCGAAAAAAATGGTTTGTAACGAATTGATGAAATTGATGAAACAAGTCGAAACTCAGTCTCCTTGAAAGAGGGGAACATTCACTTTTCTTCCTGGGTCATTTCCCGTATTGATGGGTCCCGAAAATGCTCGGTGCATATGATGAAATATTATTACCTTTTTCAGTGAAAGTAAAAGCTCAACCCGGTTCCAACTTTCTTCGCAGCTGGATGAGCGAGGACGAGAAAGACTTTCATTTGGGAATATTATGCGACAATACACATTTCCCCGTAATTAGTGCCAAATCTATAAAACATGTTACGCATCGATTGAGTCGTTTCAGTGCTACGGTGAACCTGAATCAGTATTATACAAAATGGTGACACGGTTAGTGCCAAGGTTTTCGGTGTTTCTAATTCTGCTGAAATGGAGTTCCCTGGTGACCGGGCAGTTTGGGGTAAACACTTATCCCTCGGTCGTTCAGCTGGGAACATTTAATGCAACCAACCAAATATGTTTCTATCGACGGATCAATCGAAACGCATTCAGCCCCAAAGTGTTCTCTTTCAATAATGTAAGTTTTGTTTACTTTCAAGTATAATAATGTGTAGCTGGTACTGGTGATGAAAACATTAAAAACAACTAAGTCTGTAGTGTATATAATCTAAAAGAGCTATTACAAAATCAATCAGACAGTTTTTCTCAAAATGAATGCGTTTTTTTCTCTAACGTCTCCAGCCAACAAGTCTACCAATTAACTACGTCTTAGTGCAGCAAAATCCCCGTTATTGGGGAGGCTTTGAAGTGGAGATAGTTGGTGGTGCTCTTGGATCTTCTTCGGTAACAGTACAACTCACAGCATCGGCTCCGAGGTTCACATTTCCCAATCAAATCAAGATCGAAATGATGTGCACGAATCCTTCAACCACATCGACTACACCGGCTACAACGACAACTACGGGTTCAACCTCAACGACAGGTTCCACCTCGACTACGGCTTCAACGACAACTTCGGCACCAACGACTACAACAACGGCCGCCACGACTACCACAACTGCTGCCACTACGACGACTACGGCTCCAACTACGACGACCACTGCTGCTACGACGACAACTACGGCTGCCACAACGACGACTACGGTGGCCACCACTACCACTACAGGTATGTAGACAATGCGCTTGCCATATATACGCTACAAAATCCGATGGAGTTCTTGTACATACATTCTGATTTCTTAAACCATATTTCTGGAATTAAACTCAATTATGAGTTTCAATATTTGACTTAATTACAGAATATCTTATGAAACGTTATCAAGGTCAATTCTTAAGTGCAAGCGCAGATCTCACGTCTCTCGACTCCACACTCCGTTCTCTTACATGCCGCCAAAGATGGTTCTTAACTTAACACTCGTCGCTCGAATACTCAGAGTGGGCGCCGATCCCCCTTGAGCATTATCCATGTCTCGTGCCCGTAGAGGACAACCGAATATGAGCCTCACGTACAGTTTACCCTTCGTGTGAGAGGCAAGTCTTCACAACCAAATGACTTGTGCAGTCCGTTGAAGGTTTTAGCTCGTCGTGTAACATCTTCTAGTGCTAAGTTGAACATCATACAAGATTCAATCGTGATCCGCACACAGCACTGCGTTCCATCCATCTTTTGAGTCTGTTCAGCTTCTGGGAAAACTCATTCTCGTCCATGATTTTCCATAGCTCGTCACCATCGATCGTGTGGTTTACAGCTTTGAAGCGATGAAAAACTGGTGTGTAGGGAATTGGTGTTCACGGCATTTTTGGAGAATTTTCCGTAGTGTGAAAATCTTGTCCGTCATGGACCGTCCCTCCATGAGGCCGGCCTGATGACTTCTGTTTGCTTGTAGCGTTAGGCAGCGGAGTAATATTCGAGACAACACTTTGTAGGCGACGCGACATTGAGAACAGTGATCGCACGGTAGTTGTTACCGTCCAATTTGTCGCCTTTCTTGTAGATGGAGCATAATACCTCCTATTTCTACTCCACTAATAGCTGTTTTGTGTGTCAGATCCGGACTATTAAGGCGACTGGCCAACTTGCCCGAGCCCATTTTGATGAGTTCAGCTGCGATGCCATATCCCCACAATCTTGGACTCTTCATGTGCGTCGTTCAGGTGTTCATCAAAGTGCTGCTTCCACCTTTTGAACACCTCACGATTGTCCATCAGCATACCTCCGTTCTTATCTCGGCACCCATAGACTTGCGACACGAAACCTTTGCGGTCTGCGTTAAGCTTCTGATAGAAATTTCGTGTCTCTTGGGAAAAAGGCAGCAGCTTTAGATCTTCGAGCTCCTCCTCCTCCAGGCAGCGCTTTTTGTCCTGGGAAATTTCCTCGTTTTCTACGTTTCGACGGGTGCTTCTTCAAACAACGGCGTTCTCTTTGTCCACCATCCTCCTACATTCCTCACCGAACCAATTGCTCCATCGACAAACTCAACCGTTCCACATGTTCGATGGCATTGCCCCCTCACGTTGGACGCCAGAGTGTACTGATTATTGCTCAGTGGAGCAAGAACACCCCTTTGGAGGCTCAGGGCTCAGGCTCAGGTATTCAAGGAAACATTTTGAGTTGACACAAGAACTTAGGCTCACAACACTAACGTTCGGTAGGGGTGGGATCGAGGCAGAATGTCCCAATAGTAATTCCCCAGAAAAAAGTCGATTGGGTTCTACCTTGAGTTGTAGCGTGGGGTGATTCCCGTGACGGGAGTGTCGAAAGATGGCGGCTCAACTTCTTTAGTGATTACTGTAGGGGTATTGACGACGAATTGCTGTTGGCGTCCAAACCTCCTCAATGTCGCTATCGGGAGATTAACACTGGACTAGGGGTCGGCAGACTTTCCTTGGTACCCGCAGGATTAGGTGGAGCTGGAAGGAGCTAACGATAGGGGACACTGCACCGACAAGCTTCGGCAGTTGACGGGTTAGCCGGCTGAATCTTCAGCTAAGAATTTCGGGGTCCTTTGGAACATGTGGGATACGGAAGCAGATAGATGTTTGTCTGATACGGGGTCCAAAATTACTGTTACCTGGATTGTGGTTTCTCCTCAACAACTCGTGTGTTTGTAGGTTGCTGGTGATATCGACCTCTCGAACTTGTAGACCAAAGTGATCTTGTTTCCTGATCCAGGCCGGTCAATGGCCGTACTCAGATCATAGGGATTTTTGCCCATCCATGAATTCCTCCCATCATGTCCGGTTACGGTTACGTTCCGGTGCTTTAGCGTTACTGTAGCGTGTCCTCCAGCTCCACCTGGTGTCGGCTGGCGTGGCGTTGACCTATTTTCGCTGCTTGTTATCGAGTTGAGTATGTTGGAGCGATCTTTCTCCTGCACGCACCAAAGTGCCTCCATGAACATTTCAGTTTGCTTCCAAATTTAAAACTACGAATCTCACTTCACTAATTGGTACGTCAACGCACTGGTAACAAGTTTTGGATTGAAAGCGAATAAGCAGATGAGCGCAGAAGCGCGAACTTGGTCTCCCATCACGGGTACAGCCTTCGTTGCAGGTCCGGGTGGGAATTATGGCCAGGAGCCCAGGTTGACTTTATGGCGTAGGGGTACATAGTATCATGAGTCAATCAATTGCACCCATGGACCCAGAGTAGCATACAAAGTAGGACGCGGTGGCTCGCCGTGCCTTGGAATGCAATCTGTAAAAACGATTTACCACCTGGGTGATCAACTAATAAAAAAAGGCTCGTGACAAGCCGGTTTTGCTCCTTTACCGCATAAATATTCCTGCTTCCTTTCAGTCATCTTCTTCCGCTCTATTATCTCATCTCCGTTCGACTCATCCGGTCAGCTTGCTGCTAAAGTAGACTCTCTGTGACTTTTCGAGAAGGATATTGAAAACATTTTTAAGTTATCGGAGTATCGAGAAGTGCCTTGACTATGGAGCTCAAGAACTGGGAAAGCACCACTATTGTTTCCAACTGGAAAACAGCGGAGGGAGCAACTCAGGCAAAAAAATTCATTGATCCAAGCGCACGACTCTCCAAAAACATGTTGAATTTAAGTAAGCACGAGTTAAGTACTTACACAGGTCTCTTGACCAGACATTGTCCAACAAAACAGTATCTCAAAAGGATAAGCATAATTCAAAACGATGACTGTCGGTTCTGCGGGTTCGAAAAAGAAACTGCAGAGCATCTTCTATGCAACTGCTGCGCCCTCCTAAATAGGAGAGAGCGAGTACTTGGGGCAAAGTTAATAAGCGCACAAGACATATGGTTGCATATCAGCCCTAAGAAGGTTATATCATACATCTTTGATATTATACCCGATTGGGATAAAATGCTTAGTCAGCAATCAACTGTCACTCCAATCAATAATGCAGGTGAACCTGAAAGCTTATAGTAAGGCGGGGTAAATACCACAATAGATCAGCTACTGGTCGCAGTGAGCTCTCCCCTACAAGGAAAAAAAAGTTAATTTCGGCTTTTTTAGGAATTTTAATAGAAACAATCATAGCTTAACAAAACTCACAGCAAGATTCACCGTTTTGCTCCGATTTTCGTTAATTGCGCATTATTGCAAAATTTGGGATGAAAAAACTTCCTAAATCCAATAATCGGCTCCAAAAACAATTAGAAGGTATTAGGTAAGCTCAATTCAGGTAATCTTTAGAAGTTACCAGTTTTAAATTTGCCATTTTGTTAAGCGAATTGTACTTTTTTACCAGCTCTATTCGGGTACATTTACCTCGCTACGAGGTAAAAAGTACCTTTTTGTGTTAACCTTTATTTCAGCTCAATTCAGGTAAATTTTACCGTACGTAGACTGAGTCGATTTGAGGTCAATTTCGGATTTCTCAAACCCTGGGGTCTTAAAAGCTTCGTTTTGGTTCTAAACTCATCCATGATTTTTTTTGCAGTATTTTTTAGAAACGTTTACATGAGTAAATTTGAACTTCTAGGTTATATTGAGAAATTGATTATTTTTTGTTTCTTTTTGTTTCTTGTTTGAAATCGAGCCTGCGTATGGTTTTTGTACCAATCTAAACGAAATTTTCCGCTGAACAACTTTTTCGAAGACCGTAACTTCGTATCTTATTAGAAAAAAAAAAAGCTGTTTCACATGGGAATGTCTTTTGGCATTTATAAACAATAAATTCAATTGGCATCACTGCTGGGTACCTAGCATGACTACTTTTCATGCCAGACTTCGCGTTGCACAAGCAGTGGTGTCAATTGAATTTATTGTTTATCAATGCCAAAAGACATTCCTCTGTTAAACAGCTAATATCTTTTTTGTATAGTAAGATACAAAGTTGTTCAGCAGAAAATTTCCTTCATAGAATTCAGAAATTCTAGAGTTTGTTTTGATTAGGTTGTATGAGCCACCTGATGTGTTTCGAGAGAATCGCTTTTGAAGTTTTGGAACCTCTTTTTAATTCTACTTTTTAAAATATCGCTCGGAGTTGTCTTTAGAAATCGGTATGCGATACGAAAACAGATGAGAATAAAACAAGTGTATTCGATTCAGGCATACATTGAGTTATTCGAGTAAACATGGACTTATGACTTTTGGCATTGCCTGATTGACTTAAACGTCGTTTTGCATGCTGTTAAATTTGATATCAAATCTTTATTTCATGCGTATTCAACTCTGCTATCACTTACTATTTTGCTTCAAGCACTCAAGTTCTAACATAAGGTATGGCTCATCTGCATAATGACTTTATTGGAATGTGTTTTAAAGAAATGCTCCATGTGCCAATCATCTTAATAAAGGGCAAAGAAAAAAAGACTTACATTTTATTCCATAGAGCGTTGTCTAGGTCCTCACGGGTGATATTTGCTCTACAGAATCTCCGATTCTTATGAAACGCTTTTAATTTTGTTGGCACTGTGGTGGAAAAATTATTAAACTGAAAATCAGTTCAGTCATAAAATAAAGTTTGTATAATTGTACTGACTTGAAACACTCTCTCAAACAATTTCTTTTAAAATCCTCAACTTTACATCACTCGCCGCAGCCTTTTCTGAGAAAATGCATAAGGTCGAAAAAACCAATGAGCCGAACTGTTTTTTTACGACCTTTGTTTAGAACGCCAATCCAGTGCAATGCAAAAAGTCGCAAAACCAATTTGCACTCGAAAATAAGAAAGTTATCATACGTCCTAACCATTTTGTAGAATTTGTTCATTGTTTAAATGAAACCAAGTTTTTTTTCTAAGATAGATTCCATGTTTATCAATGTTTGCAGCTAATAACTCAATTTTGTTTACATTGGTTCATACGACGTAATCAAGACTAACTCTAGAGTTGGCTTAAAAGCCATACCATAAGCAGGCTCGGTTCTACAGAAGAAACCAAAATTATATTGGATTTTCAGAACAAAATATTCAATCTTACCATACAAACCTAAAAGTTTATATTTACTCATGTAAAAGTAACTTAAAAATTCTGCAAAAAAAATCATGGATAAGTTTTGAACGAAAACAAAGCTTTTAAGACCCCAGAGTTTGAAAAATTCCAAAAATGACCCCATGGAACAGTTCTATAAATCATTCATCTACCATAAATCTCCCATTGTCATCAGAAATAACTGAAAGTCATTAATTTTTTCGAATAATTCGCCATATAATTACTATTTTTCCATCTGAAACTTATAATCAAATGTTTCGGTTACCAAAAACTCCATCGAATTTTACCTTATGGTATTGTGTTGTATAACAATTATGACAAAATTTCTTGAAATATTGTGTTTTTTTTTTACAGATACTACTACAACAACCGTAGCAGGACCATAGGAAGGATTTTTGCTCAAACAATGCATTAATAAAAAAAAAATTAAAAGACATTATTTGTTGTACCATTTGAGTTTTCATTTTAAAGTTCTTTTACATTTAAAGATTTCCGTATTTAAAGGAACTTTTGACAAAACATCCTGAAAGTTTTCAAATGGTAAGCTAAATTTGAATAACCAAGCCATTAGCGACAATATGTTATCCATCATGGGTGCACAGATTCACCGCACTTGTATGTGTTCACATGCAGTCTTTAGATTATTAAGTACATCATACCCGGACCCCATGGCTTCGAATGAACTTTTATGGAGTGAATTATTGCGTGTGTTGATGTAAGTATATTTTGGATGAACGATTCAATCAGGTGGGCTAGTTTACTAACTACAGGTATTCCGGCATCCGTGTATGGACAGATCAACATTATTTTTCAGATAAGTAGTTTGTTCAATTCTTCTGCAGATGGGTAAAAAAGGGAAAGTTTTTAGGGGATTATTTGAATATTTTGATAAACAACATAAAATCGAGCGAGGAATATTTCATTGGACAAAATAGAATAGTTATGATTTTGTGTAAACTTGAACGCAAGTAACGGGTCAAGGAAAAGCTTTTTGTATGTTTTTTTTTTCTGATGTCAGTTGGAGATAACAACTTCGGACAGCATAATTCTATTTTTCTCAGCGGAGCTCTTGAGTTAGCGGATAGTAAAATAGTACTAAGATTGAATTATTAACTCAAAGCAGTGGAAAGACCTTTCTATTTATAAATATATGAAGTAGAAAATATTTAATTGATGTAAAATTTATCGTGGTCAGGAAGGTTTGAACCTTACGTTTTACAGAAGTTCAAGACGGTAACACACGGTTATGTTCGAACTGATTTTTCTGCCCCGAAGTGGGTAGGTTATAAGATCAGAAAATATGTACATGAACATAATTCTATAATTCTGTTGTGTTCTTTGGGATAAGAACCAATTAAAAACTTTTTTTAACACCCTTTGTATAGTTCGGATTATGTTTCGAAGTTTTAGTGCTTTGAAATTATGTTGAGTTTTCTCAAATAAGTATTTAGTTTTTATTAGCTCTTCATTCACTTAGGAACATTTATCAACAAAAGCATTTTTGTTCGCTTTGATAATTTCAAATGTAGAGAAACTCAACTTTTTTAAAGGTTCCAACTTATGGTTCCTTTTTCAACATTATTATTAGCTGCCCAACATAATCCGAAATGTATAACCCGAACCTCTTCAATTTGTATCTCAAGATACAAAAATCAAAAGCCACATTGCACTGACATAAACTTAGAAACAAAAGATAACTTGTGGATATATAATACAATTCTCACTACCACGATAGCAAGTGATTCCAGAACTCAAGAATGTAAATGCTTATAAAAAACACACAAGCGATCAATTAGTCTTTCATTAATGTTTCGACAGCTCAAGAAAAGATTGCGCTCTACAGAAGGTTCAGAGTTCATTTATTACGTAACTAGATAGAGAACTTCTTTATTATCAAAGTTTGTATATAATCATCTCAATATCTTAAAACAGAGAATATCAGTCTGTTACTAAATCGTGAATTAAAAAATGATCGAATTTTCATGTTCATTCATCATCGCTTAACTTGTTGCAATTCAAGTTAGGTTTTTCATAGAGAGCTCTCAAATAAAAAATCGGTTAACCATCAACTTGATATGCCATTGGATTACGCGACCATATTAAAGAGTTATTTTTACAAATTTATGTTTACACTTGGTAACAGTCGTTAACTTTTTTTTATCACCATTTAACCTAACATACTCATGCCAGCTTATAAACTGACAGCTTTCTATAGAAACTTTATGAGTCAGGAAAATAATATTTATTGTTCACAGTAACACTAGTCAAAAGTGTCTCCCAACCAATTCCTTTAACCCCTCTCCAACCAAAATTATTTTGCTAGGATGCAGAGGTGACCTGGGTCTTAAAGCACAAAATAGGTCTTTCATCCTTTACTCTTTCTTTCAATCTATCCACTGACTACAAGGACGTGGCTGACGCCGTTATTGACGTTGAAAGAGAGAGCATCAGTTTTGTGCAGTGTGAATGAGCTGCTAATCTTAAGCACCATTCATCTGACCTCTGGATAAAATTGATGGCCACCGTGAATCACGGAGTAGCAACCATTGGCGATGTGGAACTTGTTCTACTGAGCCACGCCAGCGATCGTGGAACTCGAAGTGATTGTTATCATATTTCGATTTTGGAACAAGTCATGCATACATTTTCTTTAACCATGCATTTCGGGTTTTACGGTTTAAGGTGGATGTGAGTAGTTAATCAAGCTAAGCTACAGGTATTCCGTGATCCGTGTATATACCGATGCTCAAAAACTTTAATATTTTCGTCACTTTAGAACCTAGTTGGTTTTTTTTAAATATAGCTGTAAAGATAAAAAGGAGATTTCTTAATTGCTGAAAAATAAATATTATAACAAGTACAAAACTAATCCTCATGAAAATAAACTTAAAAAAAATCGTACTTATGTAGAAAAGAGGGATGCTTACTATACCCCGGGTGTTCGTAACTCCCTTATCCCTCCTTTGTTCCTACTCGGAAGAAAGAAAATATTTGTCAACATGCTAAAGTGAAAGTAAAAATTTCCATTTCATTTCGACTGTCTTTATCTTTGTGAAAGTCTTTCGTCAGTACATTACGCATTTGCAGTAATTAGTAGGTATCGGTACTCTATAAAACTTTATATCAATGGATCGATCGGCTCCAGTGCTTCAGTAAACTTGCAGCAGTGCCCCGAAAATGGAGACGCGATTAGTGCCAGTAGTTTTGAGTTTTCTTGTGCTGTTAAAATGGACCAGTCACGTGTCTGCGCAACTAGGATTGGCCCCTTATCCGGCCATCGTACAGATGGGAACCTTCAACTCAACTAATCAAGTTTGTTTCTACAAACGAATCAACCGAAATGCCCTGAGTCCCAAAGTGGTCACCTTTCAGAACGTAAGTTTCGTTTTGCCGTATAATCTTCTCTCAAAAAGTTAAATTAACTTTCCATCTTCAGCCTACAACCCTCCCAATCAACTATATTCTGGTGCAGCAGACTCCGCGGGTTTGGGGTGGCTTCGATGTGGAGATCGTGGGTGGTGCTCTGGGATCTCCACTAATCAGTTTACAAATTACGGCATCCGCTTCGAGGTTTACTTTTGCGAACCAAATCAAGATTGAAATGATGTGTACAAATCCTTCGACTACATCGACTACACCGGCTACAACGACAACAGTTGGGTCCTCAACAACTTCAGGTATGTATTCAATGAAATTATTCAAGTTTTAATAGGCACTTTGGTGCAATTTCTTCAAGTTGACAAAATTGCATGCTTTAACAGTGAAATGCTTTCAGGAAAAATATTTGGTTGATTTTTTTTCGACTTGTTTATTACTAAATTCAAACCTCTTCTGTAGCTCAAAATACTAAAATTTTAACCCTATCTTATTATAGGTACCAGTACAGTTGCATCCACCACAATGTCTTCATCAACAAGTACAACGGTTACCGTATAGTCTCTTATATTGTGTTAAATAAATGAACATTTGAAAATTACGTTAAAATATGGTTTTAATGGGTAAAAGCCTTGAGAATGTCATTCAAGTAAAAATTCAACTCGTTAATGATGGTCATCCAAAAAATGTTACGAAAATTTAAATAAAAGAGCCATTGAGTTTCGCAAGGACATACTTACTTACTTAATGATCCCGCGCCGATCCTCCGGTGCATAGGGCCGTGGTAAAAGACCTCCACTGTTGACGATCCGGAGCCAGCGTCTTCACCTGGTCCCAGTCAAGATTCTCGTCGACAGTTCGGATTTCAGCGGCTAGGCTTCGCCGCCACGAGTTTCTGGGCCTGCCTCTTCTTCGATGACCTTCTGGATTCCAGTCAAGCGCCTCTCTGCAAATCTCGTTTTCATCTTTTCGCAGCGTGTGCCCAATCCATCTCCACTTTCGTTCCCGAATCTCGATTTCTAGCGCCCTTTGATGACACCGGCGATGTAGTTCCTCATTCGAGATCCAGTTGCCAGGCCACCAAGCGCGGATGATGTTCCGCAGGCAGCGGTTTACAAATACTTGCAGTTTTCGCGTCGTCACCGCATATGTGCACCAAGTTTCGCACCCGTACAGCAATACGGATTTGACGTTTGAGTTGAAGATTCGGATTTTCGTTCGTAGAGAGATCTGGCGTGACCGCCAGATGTTTCGGAGACTCGCAAACGCAAATCGGGCCTTTCTGATCCGGGTTTCGATGTCTTTCCTGGTACCACCATCAGGCGTTATCTGGCTACCAAGATACTGGAAGCACTCCACTTTCTCAACTTGTTGCCCAGCTACCATGAAACTGGAGGGATTTCCTGTGTTGATCTCCATCGACTTGGTCTTTCCGACATTGACTTTGAGACCTGCTGCCTTGGAGCTTTCGGTGAGGTTGTCGAGTTTGCTCTGCATGTCCGGTTGTGTTTGGGCGAGCAAAACAATATCGTCAGCCAGGTCAAGGTCGTTCAGTTGCTCCATTTTTAAAGGATTCCACGGCAATCCTCGGTTCGGTGCACAGTCGATCGATCCAGTCAGAATCTCATCCATTACGATGAGGAAAAGTAGCGGTGATAAGATACATCCTTGTCTCACTCCAGCAGTTACCGGGATTGGTTCGGACAAGACACCATCGTGCAAGACCTTGCACGAAAATGCCTCGTATTGTGCTTCGATGAGATGGACTAGTTTCTCTGGGACCCCTCGTCGCCTTAGAGCCGCCCAGATGTTTTCATGATTAAGTCGGTCGAATGCTTTTTCGAAATCAACGAACACCAGCAGAAGAGAGTCCTGGAATTCGTTGATTTGTTCCAGTATGATTCGTAGCGTTGTGATGTGGTCCACACATGATCGTCCGGATCGGAATCCAGCTTGTTGCCGTCGGAGTGTAGCGTCGATTTTCTCCTGGATCCTGTTCAGGATCACTTTGCAGAGTACTTTGAGGGTTGTACAGATCAACGTTATGCCTCGCCAGTTACCGCACTCTGTCAGGTCTCCTTTCTTCGGGACCTTAACGAGGATACCCTGCATCCAGTCGGCCGGGAATGTTGCAGTATCCCAGATGTCAGCGAAAAGACGGTGCAACATTTGTGCTGAAAGGGCAGGGTCGGCTTTCAGCATTTCAGCAGGGATGCAATCGATCCCAGGTGCTTTGTTGGATTTCATGTTTTTGATTGCCGCTTCTATTTCAGCCAGCGAGGGCGCTTCCGAGTTGACGCCATTTATGCGACTTACTGTTGGCGCTTCAAGCTGCGGGTTCTGTTGACCATCGCTATTCGTGACTCGGAAGAGTTGTTCGAAGTGCTCAGTCCATCGTTTGAGCTGATCTGTTCGATCGGTCAATAACTGACCTGCTCGGTCTTTCAGCGGCATTCTTGCATTAGTCCTTGCACCACTGAGGCGGCGAGAAATGTCATAAAGTAATCGGATATCTCCATTGGCGGCGGCTCTTTCCCCCTCTTCGGCTAGGGAGTTTGTCCAGGCTCTCTTGTCTCGTCTACAAGCTCGTTTAACTGCCTTTTCCAGCTCCGCATATCGTAAGCGGGCGGCTGCTTTGGCTGACCCGGTACATGCCTGCTCAATTCCGACTTTCGCCTTTCTCCGATCATCGACCATCCTCCAAGTTTCATCCGACATCCATTCACTTCTTCTTCCACAAACTTTACCGAGAGTACCATGGCTCGTCGTGATAAAGGCATTCTTGATTCCACACCACTGTTCTTCGACTGTTCCGTCTGTCGGCAGCTCCGAGGCCCGGGATTCTAGCTGTTCAACGTATGCCCTTTTCACCTCTGGATTCTCCAACCGGCGGACGTCGTATCGACACCCGACTTTCTCCTCGCGCCGTTGGACACGCGCAACTCTCAGTCGTATCTCGCCAAGGACGAGGTGATGGTCAGATGCAATGTCTGCGCTTCGCTTGTTGCGAACATCAAGAAGACTCCTTCTCCATTTTCGGCTGATGCAGATGTGGTCAATTTGATTTTCTGTTCGGCCATCTCGGGATACCCAAGTGACCTTATGTGCTGGTCGATGGGGGAAGAGCGATCCACCGATCACCATGTTGTTATTGCCACAAAATTCTACAAACAGCTCTCCGTTTTCGCTCATCTGTCCTAGGCCATGGCGCCCCATGATGCGCTCAAGGTCTTGATTGTCGGAGCCAATCTTTGCGTTGAAGTCGCCCAAATGGATTTGAATGTCACCCTTCGGAATTCTCTCTACCACGCTGTTCAGTTGACTGTAAAATTGCTCTTTCTCCTGCAAATCGGCAACGTCAGTTGGCGCATAACACTGGACCATTGTAAGGTTTCTAACCCGTGTTCTAAATCTGGCTACGATTATTCTTTCGTTTATCGGTTCCCATCTAATGAGGGCCGCGTAGGCCTGCGGGCTTAATAGGAAACCAACTCCTCGTTCCCGAGTAGCATGTTCTCCTCGTATGCCAGAGTAAAGCAGGACTTGCCCGGATTGTGTCTTGTGTTCTCCAGTATTAGGCCAACGGACTTCGCTCAGTCCCAGAATTTCAAGCTTGAGGCGGCTAGCCTCTCTAGCAAGTTGTTCCAGTTTGCCTTGTTGGGCAAGGGTTAAAACATTCCAAGTTCCAATTCGTGTCCGTGTTTTCATGCTAAAAGTCGTCGCCAAAGTTCCAGATCGGTCATTTCTTTCGGATTCCGTAACAAGTTATGAATCGGGAGCAGTAGGTTGTTAGCCTAAAGTCCCTATCCCGCGATGGGGCTGCCATCTTGGACTTAGCTGGCGGGAGCCGCATTTCATAAATTCAGCCGCTTGCTGCAAGACAGACGCTGTTTGAGCCGCCCCTGACCTGGAGAACAGACGCTCGGTTGTTGTTGCACGCCGCCCCTGACCTGGGGAACAGACGCGTGCGGCCACCTTCTCAGTCTGCATGCGACCAAAGCATCCACCGGGGTTGGGTACCCGATCTCCGCTTAGGTTACTCGCACCCCAGCCGGCACCGCGGGGAGGTAGAGATAGGAGTTGTGAATAAGAGGTGATATGACCACTATGGGGTCTCGTGTTGCACATTATCCACCGTTTACCAGCCAAGGACATACACCAGCGCAAGGACATACACCAACTAAAATTTTATGGAATTTTTCTTCTCAACATCATCCCTGCCTAGCAAATTTCATTGATTCAGTTGACTCTACGAATGTCGCTCAACGAGTTTTAATCGCAGAAATATTTCTCAGTGAGAAATATCTCAGTAACTACACCATTGTGAAATATTATTGTGCTTAAAGAGGAAGAAATGTAAAAATACCAAAAAATAATGTTTGA
This sequence comes from Uranotaenia lowii, assembly GCF_029784155.1. Lineage (NCBI taxonomy): Eukaryota > Metazoa > Arthropoda > Insecta > Diptera > Culicidae > Uranotaenia > Uranotaenia lowii. The sequence goes on from NC_073693.1 coordinate 46,321,184, forward strand.
TGTTTTATTTATTTCTGGGTGATAAGTTCGGATTTATTATGGAGTTAATTTTACTACCTACTTGTTTCATTCAAATCTATGTTTATTTCAATTAACTACAATTCAGCTTAGGAAATTTTAAAGGAACAAAGTTTTACCCGCTTATTGGCCATGATAATTAACTTACAACCCTTTGAAAACTGTTCATGTGGTTCTGGGGGTGTTTGAGAGAATAAGGGTTACCAGGTAGACCCAAACGCAGTAAAATATAACTTTTTTAATTCGCAAAGTCAGTTCCGTCTACCTTGATGTTCAAAATCGACCAAAACTTCGAAAAAAAAATTCAAGGCAAGGCTTTTTTAATGTTCCTACCATTTGATTTAAACCGTGCCAATCGAAAAATATTGTTTTTTTTTTCAACTTTATACTTTGGGTCAATATTTTGATAGTTGGGTTTGAACCCCCTCAGTATCCATTTTGACATCGAGTTTTTATACTTTTGGCATGAATTGGCATAATACCATTGACTTGAGTCAACATTCCTTCCCCTGCCCAAGATCAAAACCTCCTTCCATACTAGTAGTTCTTCATAGAAAGAAGATGATTGGGTAACCGATAAAGCCAAACTGGCCGCGATATGGATCACAGAAAGATATCCCCAACAAGAGGTGACGTCGGCTGAAGAGGAAGGCTTCGTGATATCCAAGGTCAACGGGATCTTTGTCTGTAGCTGCTACGACCCTTCCCCTCGAGGTGGTCTCTGGAGAGGTTCGGCGTCATGATGGACAAAATCGTTGAAGGCCTTACGGGCCGGACCCCGTTGTAATAGGCGAAGACTTCAACGGGTGGACCGTAGAATGGGGTAGTCGCCTTACAAACCCCTGGTAAGGCTGAACGTAGACCTGGGGAATGTATGCAATACAAGGACCTACCACAGGAATGGGAGCGAGTCCATCATTGACGTCACCTCCAGTACTCCAGGCTGGACGACCGGCTGGAGGGTAAGCGATGCCTTCACCGATAGCGATCACAACACAATGTGACCGGAACGTCTTTGTCGAAGCATGGTAGCATAACTTGGAAAACCTGTCCACGGAAAACTTGACGAGGGTACTCGCACGCGCATGTAGCGCTGCGATGATAAGGAGTGCCAAGCGGAAAGACACTGGGCAACCCTTCTACTGGTGGGCGACGAAAATCGCGGACCTGCGTACTAGCTGCCTACGGACTAGGCGACTGAGAGCAAGATCTCCATCAGCGAGAGTGGAGCGAAAAGTGCCCTACGAAATTGCGAGGTCTACGCTCTTCAGGGAAATCAAGGTGAACAAAAAGGCACTATTCAGGCAACTCTGCGAGGACGCCACTGACAACCCCTGGGGCGACACTTACAGGATTTTCAAGGCCAGGACGCGGAGCGGAGGTGCTCCTCTGGAATCGTGTCCGAACAAACTGCGAGAAATCGTCAACGAGGTGTTACCACAGCACGGGAAGTTACATGGTCGAGGGTCTCATACAACTGGGATACGAGTGAAGGGAGCAGATTTCACTGGAGAGACTGTGCGACATCGCTAAGTCCCTTCAGTTGAATAAAGCTCCGGGTCCAGATGACACCCTTAATGTAGCAAAGAAAGCCACGCTCATTGAAACAGTGAGTGTCTAGGCAGAAGGTTCACAAGGATCGATACTTGGTCCGGTATTGTGGAACATTGTCTACGACGAACTGCTAAACTGCGTCTCCCCACGGGGGTGAGACTTGTGGGATTCGCCGGCGACGTGATTCTTCTGGCATCGGGACCATCAACCAGAGAGGTCCAGCTTCTCGCCACAGTGGCGATTGAGAAGGTGGAAAATTGGATGCGCTCCAAGAACTTGCGTTTGGCTCACCACAAGACCAAGAAGATGTTGATCACCAACCTTATTTCAGCATAATCAGGGACGATTGCAGCTGGACCGTGCGCAATCGAATTCAAGCGTGCAATCAAGTACCTGGGGGTTATGATCGATGACCGGCTGAGCTTTACGGCCCACGTCCACTACGCTTGTAAAAGAGCGGCAATGGCGTCAGGAGCCCTCTCACGGGCCATGTCGAATAACTCGGCGATCCGCTGAAGCAGAAGAAGGGTCGTGGCGAGTGTGATTTCGTCCATTTTTCGGTACGGAGCGGCAGCCTGGAAGGCAGCCTTGAGCAGGCAGTGTAACTTGCAACATCTCTGCACTGCAGCCGCTGATGAACCTGAGTAATCAGCGCATACCGAACGGTGTCCTCGGTAGATGCTGATGTTTTGGCGAGGGTCATGCCCATCTCGGTTTTGATAGAAGAAGATATCTTCTCTTACGAGCACAGGCACATCCCCGTAGTGCGGAAACATTTCAGAGAGGCCTCGATGTCCAGCTGGCAGCGTCAGTGGGACAGCTCGGAACGTGGCCGGTGGACCCACCGCTTGATCCCTAACTTCGGACTTTGGATGGATCGGAGACATGAAGAGGTGGATTTCTGCATGACACAGTTCTTGACTGGTCAAGGGTGCTTCATGCAGTACCACAACCGGTATGGACACGTGGCCTCGCCATTTTGCCCAACCTGCAGTGACACAATCGAGACGCCATAGCACGTAGTATTCAACTGTCCGAGGTTCAAATGGGTACGCGGTAACATGCTTGCCGCCTGCGGCCAGACACGACAGCCGACAACATCGTGCGGAGGATATGTGAGGATGCCAATACTTGGCACGAGGTCAGCGATGGGTTCACCCGAATCATGACTGCCCTGCAGAGGAGTTGGAACCAGCCTAATCCGCGATCGGTGTAGGGTGACTCCTTCGTTGGGGAGCATCTGGGTAGTGTGCGTTCGAACCTGGCAGTAAAGCATACAAAGATAAGACCTTACCTTCTGTACCTTCAGTGGGGCTAAGATAAGCCCTGCTCCGCAGTCGAACCTGTAGGGGAAAAAGTGTTCACGGGTAGAGTGGTCTCACGTCGTCGTCGGATGAGCCACTTTAGTCGGGTAGGATGACATCACCGTCAGGATTCATCTGAGTCGCAAGCGTGTAAGACCCGTACGTGTGCTGTGACAGGCGTGAGTCGAGGATAAGCTGCACTCGATTCGGCACACGGCGGGCAAAAAGCCTAGGGTTGCCAACACAAAGTTGCTGGCCGAAGAAAGGAGGAAGACCTGACCAGGATCGGAGTAGAATGCCCTTTCGGCGAACGGCATTCGAGTAGTGTGCGTCCAATTCTAGCAGTAAAGCATACATAGATAAGACTCTACCTTTTGCGTATGCTGAGCTGTTAGGTACGTCGCGATCGTTGTATAGGATACCTCCACCGCCGCGGAGTATCTGAGTAGAACGCGGGAGGAGGAGTATTTACGCCGCGAAATACTCTCGGGTAGGACTTCACGTCGTCGGCAGGTGAGTCACTCGAGTCGGTGCAGGATGACGTCTTCGCCGGGAACCATCCGAGTAGTTTCGTAAAGACCCGGACGTGTTCTGTGATGGGCGCGTGTCCAGGATAAGCTGCTCGGCACACGGAAGAGCAAAGAGGAGAGGGCCTCAAGCCAAACCAAGCGGAGCCAAGATCTCGAGTCGTTAGAGGAGAGATCATTGGTCTCTTGCAGTGGTCTCGAACAGAGGCGGAGCGCACGTTGGTCGTGCAAACCAAGCGAACCTCGAGTTACGAGTAAAGGCCGGACCTCGAGTCGTCATAGGAGAGGTCCTTAGTCTTCAGCTTAACATGAGGCAGGGTATATATGCTGGAGTTTTGACTTGAAATTGAGTTAGCGCGCTTAAGCGCGGACTTGGTCTCCCATCTCGGGTACAGCCTTCGATGCAGGTCCGGATGACCATAGGCCCCAGGTGGACTTTAAGGCGTAGGGGTACATAGTATCATGAGTCGACCAATTGCACCCATGGACCCAGAGTAGCATACTGGGTGGGACGCGGTGGCTCGCCGTGCCTTGGAATGTAAAAAGGATTCACCACCTGGGTGACAAACTAATAAAAATAAAGACAGAAGATGATACCAGTCCTGGCAGTCTGGAGGGGTAATTTTGAAACACTAAAAGTCATTTTCTCTGTTAAAATAGGTCGATCCTGAACTCATGCTTCAAGTTTGATCTGTTTAGACAGGAAAAAATTACTTTAAGTGTGGCGAAAAGGCCCCTCCAGACCTCCAGGACTGGAATCATCTTCTGTCAATGAAGCACTACACGGAAAATAAAAAAAAGGTAAAATTTACCTTTTTGCGAGGTGAATTTTTTCCACCCCTCTTTTGAGGTAAATTTTACCTTTTTTTCATTCACCTAGGAAAAAGGTAAATTTAACCTTTTTTCAATTCACCTAGCAAAAAGGTAGATTTTACCATTTTCTCATTCACCTAGCAAAATAGTAAATAATACCGTTTTCCGATTCACTGATTTAAAAGGTAAATACTAGTTTGTTTGATTGGTTTCTTCAATAAAAAATAATTTAAAAAAAACACAGTTCATGAAAAAATTGGTATTTATTTGAAACAAATAGAGACTGTTACCTAATATTTATTTTTGAAATATATCACCGTGTTCTTTAAAAATTGTTGAGTCAAGTCCTTTGTTCGCCAAGCTTGTCAGGTCCGGCTTTTCCGGAATAATATCTGAAGGCTGACGGGAATACAACACGAAGCTCTGTGGGCCGATCTGAAACAAAAGCAAAGTATTATGAAGAGAACCAGCACAACTAAATAAAATCTTAGAAAACACTTACCATTTTGTTCCGATTTTCACATATTGTGCACGAAGCAAAACTTGTTCCTAAACGGCAAAACAGCTTAACCTCAATAAACGGATTCGTCAAATAGTTACTTTTTTTCGAGATGATTTGTACCGTTTTGTTTAGCTCAATCCAGGTCAACTTCACCTCGCTACGAGGTAAGTTTTACCTTATTTGTATTTACCTTTCTTTCAAAGTGGATTATACTTTTTGATTCAGCTCAATTCAGGTGAACTTCGCTACGAGGTAGAATTTACCTTTTTTGGATTCACCTTTTTTCTCGGTGAATTGTACCTTTTTTCATTCTTCGTTTCAGGTATATTTTACCTCGCTGTGAGGTGAGTTTCACCTCGAATAGGTAGAAGTTACCTTTTTGGCTTTTGCGAGCGTTCACCTTTGCTGTCTCGGTAAATTTTACCTTTTTATTATTTTACGTGTACTAGTATGGAAGGAGGTTTGATCTTGGGCGGGGGCAGGAATATTAACTCAAATCAATGGTATTATGATAGCTGAAAATGATATTTACAATTCATACCAAAAGTATGAAGAATGAGTGTCAAAAAGGGTACTGAGGGGCAACAAATCCAACTATCAAAATATTGAACCAAAGCATACAGTTAAAAAAAATCAGCATTTTTCGATTGGTACGGTCCGAACAAATACATGGTAGGAACATCCCAAAGCCTCGTCTTGAACTCTTTTCAGAATTTTCGGTCGCTTTGGGACATCAAGGTATCCAAACCTAGGTAAATCTGGCTTAAAAACTTGAAGTTATTTATATAATCTTGAGGTTTGGACTGATTAAATTTTTGCAGAAGTGTTCTTCAGGCTTTTGGATACTTGGGGAGCAAAATGAGCAAAACTGTTTTAACAAAGATTGATCTAGATACTGTTTTAAAGAATTTTTTCTCTCCCTGGCGATCGAACCCTCCTGGTAATGGATCTGTTAGTAACACAGTTCTCAAGCACAAAAATCGCCATTGACAAATAATCGTGCTACCTTTGCACTAATTAGTGGCAAAACTGTTTCACTCGATCTCTTTGGAAGTCAATCGCGCTAACTCATGCCAATGTAGGGGACCCCAACCGGGTGCCATTTTTTCGTTTTTTTTTTTGCTTCTCACTTCTACCGTGACTGTCGCCAATAAAACCCGTCCCAAAGTGCTACCGTACTCGGTACGTGACAACCGATCATTTATATTTATTTGTCTTTTTTTTCTAATTAAAATCAATCTCTTTTCCCAGGAGAGTGAGCGAGTTGATACCTACCTATTTCAAAGCACACCTGGTCTGCCCGATCTTGGTGTCGCAGCTGAAAATAGGAATGGTAAAAAAGATCTTTTTTTAAAGCTCTCCATTTCCTTTCCCATTCCGAGTGGTGAACCAAATAGAGAACCAGAACAACCAGGAGCGCCCCCTGGGGATTTTCCAGTTGAACGAAAAAAAAAAAAAAGAATGGCATTTCTAAGCCAATGTGAGACACTTAAAATATAGATCAAATTGCTACCTTAATACCCACCAAGAGTGGCAATTCTGATCGACACGAGTTGTGTCGAAGACTATATTTCAATTTAACGAGCGAACTATGGGAATGGGAAAAGTTAGGTTACATAGTGGAATTTTTAAGGCATTGTATCGATTACGTGCTGGAATGAGTTATGAAAATTAATGCCTTTAGTCTTCTTAACTAATTGTGATCTGAAAATCAACTACAAAAACAGAATTTAAAAAATTTTACCGACAATTTTTTTTTAATATTTCATGTACCTAGGTTCAGTTAGGATTTGACGATAGCGAAATTAGATATCCGAAAAATTATCCTCAACATAAAATAAAGTACCCGGATTGATAGCCTTCGTGTTGATCGAGCCCAGATATCTGAAACTATGGGCCACTACTGGATACCTCGCAAGATGTAACAATAAGTCATCAAATTTATGTCCCGTAGTTATTCGCTTAATCTCCTAATAAAATACCAAACTCAAAGCCCCGAGGTCCCAGGAGCAGTATAAAATAGCAAGATATGGATGAACCTGAAGAACCCGAACCGAATTGCGAGTTCCTTTTGCTGCCGATAACCCTCCGGGGAGAGTCGATGCCATGAAAGTTTAAACGTCCGAATTAAAAAAAATAACAAGAAAAGAAACACTGGAAAACAAGACATTTCAATAGGGGTCCCCTCGGTCCAGCGCAGAGAGATGGTCGGTCGTTGTCGTTCGCAGTATGGCCCATAAATTGTTCAAATTTATCTCTTTTCAGCGACCCTAGCGTAAAGGTTACACGCCACAGGTTCTTCTGGCAGAAACAGCGATTGGCCTCTGAGACCCCTGTCCTGATTTTGGGTATAAAGTTGCTTCTGTCTGATAAGTCGAAATAATTAGGTGAATTGGGAATTTTTATTTTCGTTTTTTTCTGGGACCTTTTGACTGATAAGAAATATTGGGAACAGCGATTATTGAGGGCTTTGGTTTTAATTAATTTTCGATCCAGTACCTTAATCCTTGGGGAACGAACATATTTGCTCCAGCATCATTTGAAGTTAAGCCATTTCATTTAGTTTCTCACAGATTGTCGTTTCTCGGATTATTATGGAATCTAAACAATATGTTTTATCGCGGCAGAAGTGAAAAAAATTAATAGCCAGGAAGGTTATGGGTTTAATCAATCCATTGAATCATTTTCATACAATTTGTTTCCATTGTTCATGAAAAAAAAACAAGAGATAGTTATTGATATTGCTGTTAGCTGCTCAATAACTTAGTAAAATTTACAAATTTTAATTATATTTTCGCTAAGTATCTAAATATGTAACTGAAATATTTTATTGTGAAATTCGGTAAGAGATCTAACCTATATCTTTATATATAAAAAGCATTTTATTTTTTTTGGTTTTTCCACTATAAGCTCAGTTGTTTTAAGACTGAAATTTGGCATGTGTTCTCATGTGGATAAAGAATGATGAAAACGGTTTTTAGATTTTCGGATGACTCCTTTTGAAGAGGTCGTCCATATTAACTGTTCTGTGTTTTTGACATATTGACGTTATTATGCTTCGGATCAAGACGACAATTAAAACAAGAGAGTTTCATAGGACGAGATTCTTAATTTAGCAGAAGGGGTCGTCCATATTAACAGTTCAAAGGTTTCGCAATAATTGATTTATTATGCAAGTGTTGCGACGAAAATTCATACACGGGAATTATACAAAACGAACAATCGATTCCTAGATTCTAACTATGAACCAGACGACAGAAAAATGACCGTCCATTTTAATTTTTGAAAGTTTTTGCAATTATTGAGATCAGACCGAGACAAAAACTCATACACGGAAATTGTACAAAACGGACAATCGATTCCTGATTTGATATTTCATATCAGACGACAGGAAAATGGTTCGTTAACTTGTTAATTTTTATGCAATAATTTCGTTGTGATGCATTTGAACAAGACGAACATTCGTACATGGGTGCTCTTTTTGGACAATCAATAAATTTCTTTCAATGAATTTAAATTTGATAGACAAGCGAAATGGTCGTTCATAGATACTGTTTAATATTTAATGCAGCATTATCGGTAAAATTGGGAACACAAACCTTCTGATTACATAACAAAAGTACAAAGCGAAACGGAATTCGTACGGGATCAGCTAGTAAGAAAAAGCTTTTAAGTAAGCTTTTAAGATTGCCCGATTCTACCTAGACTTACGCGTTTACAGTAAGTTTTTTTTTTTCACGCGGTAATACGTACCGCTTTAAAAAAAATCCACGTGAAAAACCGCTTTAATAACCGAAAACCACGTAAAAAACCGTGCAAATTGCGGTAAATCGTGTAAAAAAAACTTGAAGTTGGGACAGGGAAGACCTCACGTGAAAGACATGATATGATATTCACAATAAGATGACAATGAAATGATAATGATATTGAGACCTGAGACTTGAGACCTGAGTCCTGAGACCTGAGACCTGAGACCTGAGTTCTGAGACCTGAGACCTGAGACCTGAGAGCTGAGACCTGAGAACTGAGACTTTAGACTTGGACTTGAGATTTGCGACCTGTGACAAGGTCTCATGCCTCACACGGAGAAAAAAGACGACTGTTGTTTCAATTATATCAGCTAGTTATATCAATCATCAAAATGTAGTTGATTTTTAGACATTCAAATATGAATATAATTGATTGAACTATAAACAGATGATTGACCGCAGTCAACTATCAATATGAAAGATTCAACTACAATGTTTTAATCGATTCAACTATAGATATGATAGATCCAAACATGGCCGTAGGAATGGGAGGGGGGGGGGGGGGTTAGGAGGTTAAACCCCCCCATGAGAGTCCAAAAAAGCCTAGCGAAATGTTTTTCGCTAAACAAAAATTTTTAATTTTTAATCAAATTTTGATGAACAACTAAACTTAGTCAAGATTGAAAATCCTATTCAGAACTTAGTCCAAAATCTCTAAATTTCATTGTAGATTCCAAATTTTACAACAGTTTAAAAAAAATCTCACTAGTTGATAGTAAATCAGTCCCGAATATTGATTAAAAAGTTTAACTCCAGAAAGTCTAACAGACAAAAATTTAAATAGAGTCTTTAGAATTATGTAGTTTTCATCCTAAAAAATTGTTAATTTTTTTTTTGTCAAAATGAACAAGAACAAATTTTGGGAAGCCTAAAATATGATTCTAAATCGGCTGATTTGTTCGATTAAAAAAATCCATTTATCAAGTGTTTTTCTTTTTGATTTTAATAGAATAAATCAAACATTTGCCTGGATATTGCATCTATGCACTATTTTGGTTTAGATTTATGCAAAGCTTTAACATATAATAGCTAGGATTTGCCCGACCCAGATACTTTCTAGTAAGTATGCAGTTTATTGTTCTTGATTTTCAGTTTAGAACATCGTTGGGTAGAATCCTGAGTTGAATCTTGATGTTGCATTTCAAGCTAAAGTAAGGTGGATTTTTCAAATTTTCGGAACATGAAAAGAAAAAGATGAAAATTCAAACCATTTTTATAAATGGGACTTGAAACTTGTATCCCCAATTCATATACATAATTGAAACATAAGATAGTTTAATGATTCTAGAATTGAAAAATTTGAAACAACAAAAAGTTAAAAAGTTCAATTACTAGTAAGGAATTGAAAAAAATTGAAACCCATAAAATCAGAATCAAGTCGGAGATTTCTGGTTGAGGCTTCTGATCAAATTTCGCTTTTTATTTTAAATTCATAGGAATTTTTATCTGGAATTTAAATTCAGCTTTAGAATTTAGGTTGAAAATACAGAATTCTCGGAATTAAAATTTAAAATTTGTTTTCATATTCAGTTTGAATTTAATTTTTATTATCAACATTAAAATATCGACATGAGAACTTCATTTAAGGATTTAAATTGAAGGAGATTAACAGAGTTTCTCAACATTGATTTATAAATAAAAATATAGTTTTCAAATGCAAACAGAGTCAATTTAGAAACACAAACCTGGTAAAAATCCCAAATATAGAATCAGTTCTGGATTCAAAGAAAAAACAAGTTTTTTGAAAAAATATTAAAATCTTTATTCACAGGTGTTGATTTATGAAATATGAAATTATAATTGACAAATTTTGTTGATTAAAGAACGTGTATTCACCTGATGATCAAGAATTTCAGCTCGAAATTTTATTTGACATTTATCATTATTTATATTGCAAATCCTTCAAAAGAAGGTTCAAACTAAAATCTTAAAATTTATTCAGGTTTACAAGAGTAGAAAATTTACCTTATTTAAACCGTAGCCCTTATTTATTAGTCTTATCTCTAAATATCTGAAACATTTTCACCAATGATTGGAATGGTTATGCATTTGGTTAAAACGAAAAAGCTTGCTTATTGAAGTAAATACAAAAAAAATCTTCCAAATGAAGCCTCCAAAATCCCTTATTTATTTGTTTTATTTTTTGTTTCGATTATAGTCGTTTTAACATCTTTTTGACATCCGCAACATTAATTAACGAAGCATTTGGCGGATAGGTATAAACAAAACTAATCGGGTTCAACTGTGTTCGATGTTTTCCATTGGGCTCGAACTTATGGACATCAGCTCAGGAGGCAACTGACATACCACATGTCCTGATATTTGTTAGAGCTTCATAAAAAATTGGCACCTCCTTGGAATTTGTTTTAAAGATATGATTTGAAATAAATAATTTTTAAAATAACTTCAAACCTGAATAATAAGATAGTACCTACCGTTATTTTTTGTGTATGCATTGTTCAAGCTAAAATGGTAGATATAGGAAAAAAAATCACCAAACGCACTAAAACCTCATCGAATTTTCTAATGGAGTTCAGTTCGGTCTGGTCGAAGGCCGTCCATATAATTAAATAAACCATAACATTATGGTTCATACATATATAGTAGAATCTATGATATTTATAGTTGAGTGAGCAAAATCAATCATATCCATATAGTTGAATCTATTATATGTATTGTTATTTATTTATTTACTGGTCTTCGAATTAAACATATTCGCACAGAATTTTCCTTATGACCTACTTATTTTAATTTTGAATGTTTCTTTAGTGATGTTAAAATCGAAGTGATTACTGATTTCGTTAAAACGTCTACAACAAGTAGCAAATGGACTATTGAGAGAATAGACAGTACGGGTGAGTGGTAACCGGAACATCGATAGATGACGCAAAGTCCGCGTAGGTGCTTTGAATGGTAGCCGATTCAGCAGTTCATTGCAATCAATGTTGTTTGCTAGCAGATCAAATACAAACAGACGTTGCAGAAGAGTTCTTCGTTGCTCTAGAGTTGGTAGGTCGATCAAATTACAACGATGTTCGTAGGAAGCAAAACAGGATCGTTCCACGGTAGTCGTCGGAGGGCATATCTAAGAAATCGCTTTTGGACTTTTTCGATGCGGTTGATGTGAACTGCGTAGAACGGTGCCCGCACTTGGATTCCGTACTCCAGTATGCTCCTCACATGTGTACAGAACAGGGTTCTCAAGCAATAAATGTCTTTAAAGTTCTGCGTATTACGTCGTATAAAGCCGAGAGTCACGTAGGCTTTGCTTATTGAGGTAGAGATGTGTTCGTCGAATGTCAATCTGGTGTCTAAGGTGATTCCCAAGTCCTTCACAGTAAAAACTCTTGTAATTGCCTCCTCGCCAAATGTGTATTCGAAGTATACAGGTGATTTTTTTCGGGTAAAGGAAATTGAATAACTTTTATTCGTGTTTACCTCCATTCCGTTTTTTCGACACCATGATGAAACCGCATCAATGTCGTAGAGAAGCGCTAAGCAGTCTGCTCGATCTTCAACGGTCCTGAAGATTTTGAGATCATCCGCGAAAAACAATTTGGGGGATTGAATAACGGTGTCAAGGTCGTTCACAAACAGTATGAATAGCATTGGCCCAAGAATACTACCTTGAGGAACACCTGAAGTAATCTTAAATCTGTTCGATTGCGCAGTTCCAATTTTCACGAAAGCGGTGCGGTCTGTTAGGTATGACAGAACCCATTGATACAGCCAAGGTGGAAATCCCATTCTTTTAAGTTTTTCAACGGCCAGAATATGTGGAACTTTGTCGAAAGCTTTACTGAAGTCGATGTAAATAGCATCAGTTTGATTTTGTTGTTGCATGTTGTCAAACAGATATGCAATAAACGACATCAAATTGGATGTAGTTGATCTTTTGCGTATGAAACCGTGTTGACAAGGAAAGATCAAATTGTGGATTGAAGGGTAAACTGCATCGTGTATCAACCGTTCGAAAACTTTAGGAATGCAACTCAGAATGGAAATTCCTCTATAATTTTTAACGTTTCCAACATTACCAGATTTGTAAACTGGTGTTATCGAAGCTACTTTCCAAGCCGAGGGGAAAACTCCTTCTATCAAAGATCGTTTGAAAATTTTTCCTGCAGGGTGAGCGAGGCTACTGGCACAATTTTTGATGAACAGCGGAGGAAGCTGATCGGATCCGGGACCTTTAGATGGATCTACGGCATGGAGTTCAGCTAGCACATTGTCATCGGTGAAAAATACGGGAGGAAGAGCTACGTTGTAAACAGGCAAACCGTTCAAGTACGATTCATCCAGGGGTGGTAAATGATTACTTAACACTCTTTGGAAAAACGACGAGAACAGGTTTGCGGCATCCAGCGGGGTTGGCGGTTTTATCTTCACAAAACAAGTTGGCAGGGATGTCGGAGCTATTTTTGCGTTTGTTGATGTATGACCAAAAGAGTTTCGGGTCGTTCTTCAAACTTTTCTCGATGTTTTCCGTATACTTCCGAAAATGGTGTGCGTTGAGCGCTTCATAGTTTCTTTCGAGCTCTAGTACTTGTAATTTATAACTGTCGCTCTTGTGACGGAAATAGAGCACACAAAAACAATCCGATAATCCATTGTAAATACAGTTTAAAGTTTAATATTTATAGTCGGTTGAAAATCAATCAGAAATATGATTTACAGGGTGACAAAAAAGCCCGGTCACACTTTTTTGGGGTCGCCTGTAGCCTACACGTTGCATCTCTCTGGTGCCATCTATATGTCAAATGAAAAGGCTAACTCTGCTGCCTAAAGTGGCAGAGTTTCGTTTCTGTGCAGTTAGTTTATGCATTGAGTTGTGAGCCATGGCAGAGTTAAGGGCAGTTGTTATCGCTGCTCGGTTTGGCGCGCAGATGACGAGATTATTTTTTCGGACGAGAAGCTGTTCGTTTTGGAGCAAACAGTCAATCGCCAAAATCATCGAGTTTGGAGGGTGTGCCTCCAGCAAGCTCCTGCGGACAAGCTGAACGTTTCACGGTTCCAAAATAAGACGTCAGTCTAGCACCCAGCAAGATGACGCCCCATCCCACACCGCAAAGGTTGTTCAGGCGTGGTGTGAGGAAAACTTGACCGATTTTATTTCGAAGAATGAATGGCCTCCGTCGTCTCCGGATCTGAATCCACTGGATTATTTCGTGTGGGGATACATGATGTCGAAGCTGAACGATTATAAAATAACAAATTTGGAGCAATTCAAGCAAGTTATCACAAAAATCTGAAACGAGATGCCGATGGAGCACGTGCGCGCCGCTTGCGACGATTTTCCGAGATGTCTGAAGCCGGTTCGATCACAGAAAATTGGTGTAATTCCGAGATATTGTCTGTGAAGTATCTTTATGAGTTGCTGAATAAAGCTATGAAAGCCAGATTCAGGTTTGCTTCTAATTCTTTGAAATATTGAGATTTTCCTGTGTGAACGGACATTTTTGTCACCCTGTAATGTAAGTGGATTATTGTTAAAAATACTATACTTTTTTCTTCGTGTAGGTCTCAGGTCTCAAATAGATTCTAAGTGTTTTCCTTAGAAAAGGACTTAAAAATATCGCGTAAATTTCGAAAACCACGTTAATTCCCAAAAACCGCGAAATAAAAACCGTGTAAAAAACTGCGCAAAAAAAACGCGTAAAAACCTTACTGTATTTGATTCATAATTTGGGAAAGGAAGACAGAATTAAGTTTTGAGTTGAGTTGATTGAATTGTAACTTTCTTAACTCAACTCTAAACTTAATTCTGTCTTCAATGGAAACGATCATAGAGAAACAAGGGGATGGCATCCCTACCCTTTGTCATTGAATTTGACAACCATCAAAAACCTAACATTCGACTGTGGAGGACCCGAACTAAATGTCAAACGATAGAGAAGTATGGTTGAGGGGGGACTTGATCCTTTATTGAAGAAAACTTAATCCTGTAGGGAAGAATGCCACGAAGTGGTAAATTCCTGGCAAAAAAAAAATAAAATAAAATAAAAAATAAAAAAATTAAATTAAATAAAATAAAATAAAACTTGATCCTTCATTCCGAGGGCCCTAATCCTTAGAAAAAAAATCAAACAAAATCTCAAAATAGTATATCAAAGGACTATTTTGCTCATATTTGTTCTCATTTCACAATTTATAAATGACAGAAGAATAAAATTCTAAAACTTTGTCCCAACCCTACTGCCATTGCATACTTAAAGGCGCTATTTTCTAAATTTAAGAGAAATCAATTTTCTTAGCCCTTTTTGCCAAACAATTATTGGATGAATATCAATTATTCGATAAGTATTAGTAATCTCGTAATCAGCGATGATCACGATCTATTTAGAAAAAAAAATACCTTTTTGAATTCTAGGGATCATTTGAACCCATAAAGAACATTTTAGAAAACTTTGTCTGAAAATGTTGAGAGTTTTCCATTGTTTTGAAAATATGGTATTATGATGTTTATGACACAGTATTACGATTTCAATATTGGAATAAAAAATTTTGTTTAAAATTTTTTTATATCAGAAACATTTTAAAGTGATGAAAAAAGATCTTCAAGTCTCATTTTGTGAAATTTTTCAAATAAAGTTTTATAACTCGAAGAATAATTCATATAAATTTTTGAGCTTAATAGCAGAGTTGTTTTGCTCCATTTGGCATACTTTTCTATAACATTTGATCTTTGTAAGTGATTCCAGTTTCGAGATATAGCTAAGAAATCAAGTATTCCCAAGGATCAAGTATCCTTATTCTTCCCCACACCTTAAGCGTCTTTCCCGATGGATAGAAAACAAGATAAGATTCTTGCTCGCAAGAAGAACCAGGTTGACATCCCCCTGTAGAGAATACACCTTTATTGTCGTACTCTTGTTAATTTGTTACAGTGCTTTCAATAAATTTCAAGGCTGATCCAAAAAAAAGTTATTGTTGATTTTCAAATTTTATTCGAAATCAAACATGTTTTGCTCAAATTTTTGGTTAAAAAATTTTTTTTAAAAATTGTGTAAGGTATTTTTTTTGTGAAGGATGCACATCTAAGCACAAAAATGTAAAAATGAGAAGTTCTAACTTCTTAGGAAACATTCTCATCGAAAACTTGGAAATTTGCAAATCTTAAAAAAATAATTTGGATAGGTAAGGCAAGGAGTAGGCTCGCAGAAGTCTTGTTTGTCGATTACTCTTGTATTTTGAGTTCAGAACACGCTTTTTCATCTAAAAAAACCAAAATCAATTTATGCGCTGGCGCCAGTCTACATAGTTTTTCATTCGACCTCAAGTGTTGTACAACCATGTCGAATGGTGCGAAATTTGTCACCAGGGCAGCCAACAGCCGGTGCAACGCCTCCGAAACTAGAAAACATGCCCATGCAAAACTGACCCCACTAATCTTAGCTCTTGCTCCAAGTCTGCGATACAAGTGAGGTCCAAATGTTGACAGTTAACTTACATACGTTTGAACCAGTTTCTAGTTCCCGAGACAAGCTGATCGGTGCACTAGTTTAAGGAAAAGTGAATCGCCCACAGGCTTAAGACAACTTTTCACTTATCAATGGTTGCATGTAGTTCATGTGTCTGACACATTCCCCTAATCAATGGTATACACGCCTTTTCAAAGTTTTCCATAACTGACAGAATTAGGGACTTATCTTTTAAACATTGAGATTCAAAATAATTCGGTTAAAAAGTTAAAAGAAATTATCGCAACTTCTTTATTGGCTTTGATGGTATTGTAACAATGAGCAAAACATGTTAAACAACAAAAAAAAAAGAGTGAATCAATGCTGATTTGATGCACTGAGTCATGTCTAGGAAATGGAAAACAAAAATTGCAAATCGCAATGGCTTCTCCTTTAGAAACGAAAAATGTTTGCCACCTTTATTACGTCAAGGGCCAATTGTAGAAACATGAAACATAGGCGTGTCTTTCCGTTTATGCTTTTCTTGTCTTCCAACGCCTTCCTCCCTCTTTTCAACATCAAGAGTTCTTTGAACCTCCCACCCTCCCCAGCCTTTGTTAATATATCAAAATGTCAAATTATCAGCCGCCAGGTATATGTTACGTTACACACCAGCAACAGCACCAGCTCAAAGACATGACTGGATGGTAGAAAGAACTCTTTTTTCGTTCTTGTAGACACCGAAAACACATGAAGTGATGTTGAGTTTTTTTTTATTTTCATTAATGTTTCAGTTATTATGTTCTCTTCTCTATTCTTAAAAACGGGGGGCTTGTTTTGTGCAAACAAGAAAGGGACCGAATTTCTTTTGCATTCGGGCAGATTTATGTTGGTGTGGCTAATTTTTGCAAATTTTTTCGCTATGCCTTTTAATTTCACGGTAAGAGTATTGTTTCAATTGCTTGTTTGGAGATGGGCTCATTGCAGATTTTTTAGTTGTATTTACATACAAACATACTGTTTTACATATAGGTACGAAAAGCACGCGATAGAGCGTATCCCAAAACGGGGAGACCATTTTTATAGACTACAGTAGTAAGTTCCTTTCATCATTGAATGAGAATATGTTTCACTATTCAAGCCAGTACTTATATTTTGTTGAATTTCTTTCAAAATACTGATTTACTTTATGCGACATTTATCCGTTGATTATTAAAAAACTTATACTTTTAGTAGCACTTTCTTGTGGTTTTCCCTTTTTTTACTATCAAAAAATATATTTCAAGGCACAGTACAGCAAAACAATTCACAGCAAAAATATTTATCTATGTATCAATATCAGAGGTATAGAAGAAAAATCCTTCAAATCATTTAAAAAAATGTTTTAAGGCTGATTTGTTCCGTCAATGTCATTTACTCTTTATAATGTATGTTTTGACATGTTTTCAGTCACTTGGACCAGAACAGATCTATACTCCTTTTTCACTTGAGGTTGAAGCATCACGAGGAGGATAATAAAAAGTAATCCAAATTTTGAATAAATTGAAAAAACTTGGACCAAAGCTTGCATGCAATTTTTTGTATACAGGAGTTTATCAATGTTTTTAATAAAATACGTTGAACTTTTAATTTTAGTAAAAAATGGAATGGTTACAAAAGAAGAATTTAATATTTGTGTCAGCCTTATTTAAGCTCAACTTTCAATCTATCGAACGTCATGGGTGTAAAAGCTTATGAATATTGTAACAAAGACTGAAATTAAAATTCAAATTATATCGCAGTATGGTTTTGCAAACTATAAACACAACTTCTAATATAGAATTTTCAAATGTCAGCCATTTTACGTTGAAAAACAATGAAAGAGTAGATTATTATTATTATTATTAAATGCATACTTTTCGTCAAATGTAAAGCAAAAAAATCATGAAAATCAAAAAATTCTGTTCATGGAAAACGAACTAAATTTTGCATATTGCATGGAATTTGAAGCTTCGACAAAGAGTGTATAAAATATTTACATTTGTTTTGAGGGTTTGATAAATTATTGTTATTATTATTATCTATTGTTAATTTTATAAAGGACTTTTTACTAACTTTTTGGCATTCATGTCCGAAGAAGGTTTTATAGATGCTGTTATTTTTGTAGATGATTTCATAGATGCTTATTGTATTTTTAAGGCATAAAAATAGTTTGAAATGTTATTCAATATCCTAATACTTAAGTACGTAAAAATATTATATAGTATGCAGTAGAGAGTTAAAGTCATCATTCATTCATTTTTTCGAGATCCTGAGAATTCCGGGGAAAAGGATCATCAGATTTCCCGCTTCGCGGGGACGTTAAAATGGCCAGAAAATTGAAACTCTAATCTATATCTTTTTTTTTTGAAGACCGTTAGCTGTTATGTAAAATATTTCAAGCAAAATGATTTGCTGTGCTGCTTTACAGTGCTGCTGGAAATAATGGTTAATTTTATTTAAAAAAAAATTTTAGATTGTACAAATATAGTTTTTTAGAACGTCTATCTAGAAAAACCTGAATTCTGTATAATGAATGAAATATAATTATCTGTCTTTGTTAGTTTATTAAAGATTAACTTTATTCAAAACTGAAAATTTAAAAAAAAAAACAAATTGTTCAAAATTCAACCAATATCAGTTTTTAAAATATCCCAAGTAACACTGGCCAACTGACTTTTTCAAGTTTTATTATTGTTTTATGAAGACTTTTCCATGGCATCCAATTTTTAAAACTGTTTTGTTATAACATAGGAAATTCTTCACTTATCGTGTGTTTTAAAAGAGCCCTGCAAGTTTTGCAAAAACTTGAATTAAACACTATCTTAAGAGTGTTGTAAAAAAATTGCAAAAGTATTGCAAAAAGTTACACGCTTAAACTTTTTTACCTCTTTTTGACATAACATAACCTGTTTTGAAAGGATTTCGGCTTCACGGCTTTGAGAAAAACGGGCTCTCAGAACGATATAAATTAACACAGCTAAATTCATCTGAAAAATAAAAACAAGCGAAAACGCTCATTCTGAGCTTTCATCAGCCTTAACATGTTTCAGATGATATAGTATTTGGTTGTTGCGCAGTCATTTCTTACCAAATAGCTGGTTTTCAAACTTCACTGCGAAAGATTCTCTAATTGATTTCAATATTTTTGATAGTTTTGTAGGCCTGGGAATTCCTTGGGCTACCAATATTTATTGCGACAAACTTCTGTTACTCAAAAATGGATAAATCCATCATGAGCGTGTATCCTATTCAGAGAAACGTCAAACGAAGCTGTGATTCAAGCTCTCTTTAAACTCTTATAAAACTGTTTATTGAAATTGTTTTTTACATAATTTTTCTAACTAGCATAACACAATTTTAAAACTGTTTTACAACTGCTTAAGATTTTCAATATTAACTTGCTAAACGTCATGTTGATTTTGAAACTCAATCGAAATAACTGAAGCCATCTTGCTGGAAATAATATTATAATACTAAAAACTAGACAATTTCAATAAGTTTGAAAATGTTTGCGGTACTATTTGTTGTAAAGGTAATGAATTTCGGACAAATGACAGCTACCCTCAAAATCCTCTCTAAATAAATCAAATAAGAACAAGGTAATGAATTTCAATGCAAAAAAATTGCTAATTAGTATGTTCCTCATTATTTTTTTAATTGAAAAAAATGCTTAAAATGTGGTCAACTCCGATTTTTTTTTTGAGGCGCGCTTATGTTTTGTTGCTATTTCGTATATATGTCCCAGAAAGAATTCTAAGGTTGCAGGAAGTTTCATGCTAAGAAATAAATAAATTAAAATATTTTTAAAATTATTTAAATGCAATTTTCACCTAACACCATATGCTTGGGAGAGTAAGTGATAACACGAGAAAAAAAGCACGCAACAGAAAGCTCTCACAGTAAAATTCCTATCAGATTCCATGACGTAGTTTTAAAAGAGCTGTTGGTAGTCTTAAGAGAGATCTGAAGGGTTTCTTAAAGATATGTCTAAAAGGACGAATAAAACTATTCTGTTGGATGTTTCATAATAGCTTATAGAATTAGCTTTAAAGACGTTAATTAGTTCACTAGTCCATATGTTAGCTTTAAGGGTCTAACAATTTCAAAAAATCGATTTTTTTATTTTTTATTTTCTTATTGTAAAACATTTCAAGAATGTTGTGTCAAATTTTCAAGTCAATCGAAGCAAAACTGTAGAAATTATAGACCTAATACTGCAAGAATTCTAGAGCAGAAACTTCAAACGCGTTTTTCTCGAAAGCACATTTTTAAAGTCAGGGGACATCGTCATTTGAAAACTACTTCACCGATTCTTTTCAAATTTGGAATATTTTTTTAAATATAAAATACCAAACCCCAACGATTTTCTTTTTTTGTTTTTTACTCTGAGGAGATTTTACAGATAAAAAAATGATGGATTTTTTCGTGGAAAATCCTAGTTTTTACTTCAAATAGCCACAAAAATTTCATAATTTTTTTTTTAAGTTAAATAAAATCGTTGGGGTCGAGAAAAACATCTATTAAAAATATTTTGCTCTGATATTTTGACTTCATATGATTCTCTGCTGAGATACAGTGTCCACTGCAAATCCTGTTTTCTTAAAGGCATCCTCGAAAGTGCTCCGTCACCGGCTCATTTTTAAATATTTTTCTACGAAAAAATTACTAAATGTTCTTTTAACAATGCTTTGTACATATAATGCAAAAAAATTCAATACATTTGTTTGAACGATAGCTCTAAACAAAATTCGTGAAAATTGTGTTTTTTTTACCCGTTAGACACTACTCTCCCACTTTATTTATTTAAGTCTTTGACTGCTGCCATACAGACCGAATATTAAAATTAACTTATGTTTAGATTAAAACTATGTTAAAACTAGGGAACGTTACGTATTGCACATTTAAACATTGATTTGGATACATTGAAGTCAAACAAGTGTGAAACATCGTTGAAGACTTGACAACATCGATTCAGCGGGTGGTTTTGTCCAAAAACTGTTCTGTTTCTAGGTAGCCAAAGGGTGGTTTGATTACGCAAACGGCGGGCTGGGGCGTGCAAACTCAAGCTTTGGAGCAATTGTGGACAGTCTATAGCGTTTGTCAGGATGTCGTATACAAACATTCGCTGCAAATATGTTCTTCTTTGGCCTAGGGACGGTATAGACAAAAGAGCACACCTTTGTGGGTAGGGTGGTAGCCTTACAGGGTCTCTCCATGGCAGTTGACGCAACGCATAACGAAGAAATTTTCTCTGAATTCGTTCGATTCGTTCGATATGGACAGAGTGGTAGGGTGCCCAAACTGGTGCCGCATACTCCAAGACACTTCGCACCAAAGAGCAGAACACTATCTTGAGAGCGTATGGGTCCTCAAAGCTCAAAGTATTTCGTCGCAGGAATCCAAACAGAGCGAAGGCTTTAGCTGTTGTTGTTGCGATATGCTGATTAAACGAGAGTTTCTGATCAAAGGTTACTCCAAGATCCTTAATTGTGACAACTCTTTCGAGCGGAGTGTCACCAAAAGCGTAATCGAAGACCAAAGAATTTCTGGTTCTAAAAAAGCTGATGCACTTGCACTTATCAGCGTTTACTTCCATTCCATGTTTTCCACACCATGCGAGAAGTCTGTTAATGTCTTCTTGGAGGGCAGCGCAGTCCACTCTTGAGTCAACGATCCGGTAGATTTTCAAATCATCTGCGAACAGTAGTTTTGGCGATTGAAGGACGGTTGCTAAGTCGTTTATGAAAATCACGAAAATAAGCGGTCCTAAGTGACTACCTTGCGGAACACCAGACGGCATAGTAAACATAGTGGAGTGAACTCCACGGATATTTACGAAGCCTTGACGATTAAGCAGGTAAGAATGCAACCATTTGCTTACCCATTCAGGGAAACCATAGCGTTTTATTTTCTCCATCACGACCATATGAGGTACTTTGTCGAAGGCCTTGGCAAAGTCGACGTATATTGAGTCCACTTGCAGTTTTTTATCAGTTGCAGTATGCAAGTCACTGGCATAGCACATCAAGTTGGTCAACGTTGATCTCTTCCGGATAAAACCGTGCTGGACTTCGGCAAGTATCGGAGTAGCTGCTGAATAGAGCCTTTCGTACATCAAAACTTCAAGCACCTTTGAAAAACAGCAGAGGATTGAAATTGGCCGGTAGTTCTCCACACGATGCGCATTCCCAGACTTATGAATCGGCGATATAGAAGCGGTTTTCCAATGGCTAGGAAAAACACCTTCTGAGATTGATCGGTTGAAAATTAAACGAAGCGGTGTTGCAAGAGATACAGCTAATCTCGAAACCAATGACGATGGAATGCCATCTGGACCTGGACCTTTTTGCGTTTTAACAAATGCATATACTGTTAATAAACATAATAGGGGAGAGTGGGGTATCGTGGGCCATGGGGAAACGTGGGCCACTTTTAATATCTCAGATGTGTGTTGAGATAAAAATCTCAAACCAACTGTCATCGTTGTCGCTTTGCGTGAGCATATATTCCTATATGTTGTTGACTAAAATACGCATCATATGCTTCTTCTATTTATCAAGCTAAAAAAAGTTAGAAAAATTTACTTACATAATTAAAAAAACACTCGCTAATATCATCGATGGGGAACCTAAAGTGCATAACAAAAATATGCTCATACGCTTATGATCTTAGTTTTGTCATGATCTATCACGTGGAAAAGGAATTTTTGATGAAACATCAATAAGTCACACAAACGCAACCAATTTGCAAATCATAGCTGGTGGGGAATCGTGGGCCACATATCTTGAATCACCTATATTTTTTATCTTTTATACACATTCAGAACTTAAAATACGTTTTTACTATCTGTAAAGTTTTCTTATGCCAAATGAAGAGTTATGAAAAATATGTTGACCATCCTATATAAGAAATTTTGCCAAAACGTTCGCGAGACAGGTTTTGGAATTTATGCGATCATACACAGCTCTCTTTTTCATTTCATCATCTGAAATTGCTTTAAAATAACAAAGTGAATTAGGAAATAACATTTTTGGGTCAACTTATAAACTTTGCATGTTATTTGGTCAATTTGGATTTGGTGGCCCACGATTCCCCACCATTTTTTCAAAATCAAAAAAATATTGCTTTTTTTCAAACAGTCAGAATTTGGGGAAAATAACTTATTAAAAATTTTAAAAATACCTTATGATACCTTGAAAATGTAGAAAACCATACCATTTTTTATTTTCATTTCATCTTATATAACAAAGAAGTTATGGAACAACAAAAAAAAGTGGCCCATGATTCCCCACTCTCCCATACTAAATTCAAATACGATTTTCAATGAGATGACCAATTAAAAATTTTCTTTCACATATTTCATAGGTTATTATTGAGTTCAAAACTGGCTTTGAGTTCATTTACTATCTCTATTAAAGATATTACGTTATGAATATCGAAGATTAAAAGAGTTTTAGCAAAATAAGTAATTTCACTTACTAGTTAGAAATGTAATAAAAATATATCAACCGATTTAAATCAATTCTCTTTTAAATGTGGTTTCTGAATATTTCTACAAAATATATAAAATGAATGTCTACCTTTTTTGCATACTCATGGGGAAACTAAAAAAAATTTTAATGCATTACGAACGTTTATGAATGTTTTAAATTGAAAATTCAATGCTTCTAGGTTTTTATTTAGTAATCAACTTCTATTCCTCCGAAATGGTTTTGAAAATACAAACTCAACTCAGAATGACGCATTTTCTATTTGTATTTTTTTTATTTAACTGTTAAACTCTGCTCTGAATTATTCCAGTTCTATTTTTTCTATTCAAATTTATTTTTGCTGAGTTCATTTTTTTCAATTGCTGAATTCAATTTTATTTTTGCTGAGATCCAATCCAGGAGTTGTGAATCCATATCATTTACAATTTTTTTTAATAAAGTTGTACGATTAAAATTAAAATTACGTCTCCCAATCCCTATAGTACGAATCTGAAACAATCAAGTTGGATACTTGAAATTAGATAAATTCAAGTTGAAATAAGTCACACTAACTTTGAATTCGATTTGGATTCAAATAAAAGTTAGTAAAGTTTGAAAAAATTGAAAAAAAAATTCCAATTTTTCATTAATCGTTCAGCTTTTCTATCGTTTTCCCAAGCTTCATATTACCTCGAAAATGTATATTTTCATGATTCGCCAAACCGATTCTGGAATCTATTCTAACTTTCATGGACATGATTTAAATTAAAAGTTTTACCAAATGCTCTAATTGAGATGAGGGATCTGTTTGATGAAAAATTTGTATGCATTATGCAGGCATGCTTTAAAATTCTTCAATAGGAAAGAAAAAAGCAGATTTTATGAATTTTTTATAATTTAATTCAAAATTTTTATTTAAACAAGTTTGAATTATCACATATCACGTCTGACTTCTCATGTCTTACACCTCATATTTCATGTTTCATTTTTGCTTCTCACGTCTCATTTCTCATTTTTCACGTCGCACATCTCACTCTTATGTCATATATGAATTAAAATAAAGCTCTTTAATTTAGCTAGCTCTTCAAGTTGGAAAACTGATAATAAAGGGCGTTCGGATCAAAAAGCGAACTAAATCGCGTGTAAATCGATAATTTTGTTTATTAAAAAATATTCTTTTTAAAGTTCAATATTTATAGAATACGGAAAAAAATACTGAGCAAGTAACGATTCCGGACAACCTAGTGCAAATTGGCGAGCCTTTCGTTTGACGCCTGCCATAAAATTTTGTACAGTCACCTTATCCATTTTCATCGCCTCAGAGCGCCAGTTTACTTTGAACTGCTAACAGTTTTTATTGTCCTTCCTAAGGTTCTGCTTTACTATCGCCAAATATATTTCAACTTTGCCAACTTCTGGTATGTTAGGAAAATTATCATCCTTGGGCACAACCTGAATGTTGCTAGCCGCATACCACTCCATGGCATTTTTCCATTATTGCAGGATGCCAAACCCGGCCAAAACATCACAGTCAAGTCATGTATTTTCAGGAAAGGCAGCAAACGCTTTTAAAGACACTCTTTCAAGTAAATTTCCTAGTTTACGGTCCCGGTTGCAAAGAAAATGTTGCTTTTAAGCCCCAGGTTCAAACGAGAATACACCTTGGAGACGGTTGATTTGGCCACATTCAACGATTTCGCTATTTTTCCGAGCGTTTGGTTTGGATTTTTAAAACGCATGTACAAAATTTTGATTCGTAGCTCCTCTTGCTTAGACGCCATTTTGATAACTCAAGATCTTATGTCAAAATCCAAAAAGAAGCATCATTCCACACACATACACCTTCAAAATGAGGGGTGTTCAGGTTTTTTATATAAATGATTAGAAAAAATATGGCGAATTCAAGTCAACCACTCACCTTTTAGGAAAAGCTTTTGACAGTGCATTGCAACAAAGTGTCACATAATCAATGCGAGGGCCATAAATTGAATTAGTACCCTGGAAGTACTAATCTATTCAACATTGTCAAGATAAATTGACTGTCATTTTTCCTGTCTAGTTTTGAAAGTTATAAATTGTATCTGGTTTCGCGGGTTCTAAATCTAGTTTTGCATTCATCGGGTAGGTCTCCGAATTTGAGATTCAAATGTTGCTCTCTGGTGCGACACCAATGGGAAAAAATCACCCTCCAAAAAGAATTGCCACCTCTTTGTGGGTCTGTCTGGTTAATATTCCTTAAACCAAATCAACTACCGTTCGAAGTTCAGTTGTTGTAGGTGCCTACCTAATCTAATTGCAAGGCGACTTTCAAATGGCTCTACTTAAGTGAGCGGGATCTTGGTTTGGTACCAACTGTAAGTGATTTTACATTTGCTACATCAGGCTACTACCTATCGAGCCTTGCGAAGTGAATCGCGAAACCGTGCCGGGTTTGTTTACCATAAATATGCTTCACATTTAATATGTACCAAACACGGACGGCCGATGATTGATGGTGCTGCCAATTCGGAACACCTAGTACCTGACTAGAGTGGCTCTACTAAGTATGTAAGTTGCCGGAGAAAAAGGCTTTGTCTTAGGACTGTGATATTTCATTTCCAAATGTCATCGGTCTGTCAGAACTGTTATTTTTGTCATTCATTTAAATGTGTTACGATTAATCAGCTTAGTAGATGTGGGAACGTAGCTGCAGTCAGAGTGATTGGATTACACAGCTGAGGAATTTTTCTCAAAATTATTCGATACTCGGCATATGTAAGTTACACACCAAATTTTAAACCCTTATCCACTCTTGAATTTCATTAATAAAAGCTAGACAACTTTGAATTTTCAATTATGCCATTTTTGTAAATTTTGTCAATTTTGTCAATTTTGTCAATTTTGTCAATTTTGTCAATTTTGTCAAGTTTGTCAATTTTGTCAATTTTGTCAATTTTGTCAATTTTGTCAATTTTGTCAATTTTGTCAATTTTGTCAATTTTGTAAATTTTGTCAATTTTGTCAATTTTGTCAATTTTGTCAATTTTGTCAATTTTGTCAATTTTGTCAATTTTGTCAATTTTGTCAATTTTGTCAATTTTGTCAATTTTGTCAATTTTGTCAATTTTGTCAATTTTGTCAATTTTGTCAATTTTGTCAATTTTGTCAATTTTGTCAATTTTGTCAATTTTGTCAATTTTGTCAATTTTGTCAATTTTGTCAATTTTGTCAATTTTGTCAATTTTGTCAATTTTGTCAATTTTGTCAATTTTGTCAATTTTGTCAATTTTGTCAATTTTGTCAATTTTGTCAATTTTGTCAATTTTGTCAATTTTGTCAATTTTGTCAATTTTGTCAATTTTGTCAATTTTGTCAATTTTGTCAATTTTGTCAATTTTGTCAATTTTGTCAATTTTGTCAATTTTGTCAATTTTGTCAATTTTCTCAATT
Source organism: Uranotaenia lowii (assembly GCF_029784155.1). NCBI lineage: Eukaryota > Metazoa > Arthropoda > Insecta > Diptera > Culicidae > Uranotaenia > Uranotaenia lowii. Next base: position 46,348,030 of record NC_073693.1, read on the forward strand.
TTCTCAATTTTCTCAATTTTCTCAATTTTCTCAATTTTCTCAATTTTGTCAATTTTGTCAATTTTGTCAATTTTGTCAATTTTGTCAATTTTGTCAATTTTGTCAATTTTGTCAATTTTGTCAATTTTGTCAATTTCGTCAATTTTGCCGATTTTGTCAATTTTGTCAATTTTGTCAATTTTGTCAATTTTGTCAATTATGTCAATTTTGTCAATTTTGTCAATTTCGTCAATTTTGTCAATTTTGTCAATTTTGTCAATTTTGTCAATTTTGTCAATTTTGTCAATTTTGTCAATTTTGTCAATTTTTTCAATTTTGTTAATTTTGTCAATTTTGTCAATTTAGTCAATTTTGTCAATTTTGTCAATTTTGTCAATTTTGTCAATTTTGTCAATTTTGTTAATTTTGTTAATTTAGTCATTTTTATAATTTTTTTCAGTTTTGCCAATTTTGTCAATTTTTATCAGTTTCATCAATTTTTTCATTTTTGTTATTTTTGTCATCTTTGAGAGTTTTGTCAATTTTGTAATTTTCGCCATTTTTAACATTTTTGTCATTTATGTTATTTTTTATAAATTTGTCAATTTTGTCAATGATTTCATTATTCCCAACTTAGATTGTTTGGTCATTTCTTTTTGATTTTTTATATTAAATTTTCAACTTGGCCAAAATGGACATTTTTTCTGTTTCATCAATTTTGTCAATATGTTTTGTCAATTTTGTCAATTTAATAATTTTTTTCGATCTTGTCATTTTTGTCGATTTTTTCAATTTCGTCAATATTCTTATTTTTGCGGTAATATTTTTTTCGGTCAATTTTGTCAATTTTGTCAATTTTGTCAATTTTGTCAATTTTGTCAATTTTGTCAATTTTGTCAATTTTGTCAATTTTGTCAATTTTGTCAATTTTGTCAATTTTGTCAATTTTGTCAATTTTGTCAATTTTGTCAATTTTGTCAATTTTGTCAATTTTGTCAATTTTGTCAATTTTGTCAATTTTGTCAATTTTGTCGATTTTGTCAATTTTGTCAATTTTGTCAATTTTGTCAATTTTGTCAATTTTGTCAATTTTGTCAATTTTGTCAATTTTGTCAATTTTGTCAATTTTGTCAATTTTGTCAATTTTGTCAATTTTGTCAATTTTGTCAATTTTGTCAATTTTGTCAATTTTGTCAATTTTGTCAATTTTGTCAATTTTGTCAATTTTGTCAATTTTGTCAATTTTGTCAATTTTGTCAATTTTGTCAATTTTGTCAATTTTGTCAATTTTGTCAATTTTGTCAATTTTGTCAATTTTGTCAATTTTGTCAATTTTGTAAATTTTGTCAATTTTGTCAATTTTGTCAATTTTGTCAATTTTGTCAATTTTGTCAATTTTGTCAATTTTGTCAATTTTGTCAATTTTGTCAATTTTGTCAATTTTGTCAATTTTGTCAATTTTGTCAATTTTGTCAATTTTGTCAATTTTGTCAATTTTGTCAATTTTGTCAATTTTGTCAATTTTGTCAATTTTGTCAATTTTGTCAATTTTGTCAATTTTGTCAATTTTGTCAATTTTGTCAATTTTGTCAATTTTGTCAATTTTGTCAATTTTGTCAATTTTGTCAATTTTGTCAATTTTGTCAATTTTGTCAATTTTGTCAATTTTGTCAATTTTGTCAATTTTGTCAATTTTGTCAATTTTGTCAATTTTGTCAATTTTGTCAATTTTGTCAATTTTGTCAATTTTGTCAATTTTGTCAATTTTGTCAATTTTGTCAATTTTGTCAATTTTGGCAATTTAGTCAATTTTGTCAATTTTGTCAATTTTGTCAATTTTGTCAATTTTGTCAATTTTGTCAATTTTGTCAATTTTGTCAATTTTGTCAATTTTGTCAATTTTGTCAATTTTGTCAATTTTGTCAATTTTGTCAATTTTGTCAATTTTGTCAATTTTGTCAATTTTGTCAATTTTGTCAATTTTGTCAATTTTGTCAATTTTGTCAATTTTGTCAATTTTGTCAATTTTGTCAATTTTGTCAATTTTGTCAATTTTGTCAATTTTGTCAATTTTGTCAATTTTGTCAATTTTGTCAATTTTGTCAATTTTGTCAATTTTGTCAATTTTGTCAATTTTGTCAATTTTGTCAATTTTGTCAATTTTGTCAATTTTGTCAATTTTGTCAATTTTGTCAATTTTGTCAATTTTGTCAATTTTGTCAATTTTGCCGATTTTGTCAATTTTGTCAATTTTGTCAATTTTGTCAATTTTATCAATTATGTCAATTTTGTCAATTTTGTCAATTTCGTCAATTTTGTCAATTTTGTCAATTTTGTCAATTTTGTCAATTTTGTCAATTTTGTCAATTTTTTCAATTTTGTTAATTTTGTCAATTTTGTCAATTTAGTTAATTTTGTCAATTTTGTCAATTTAGTCAATTTTGTCAATTTTGTCAATTTTGTCAATTTTGTCAATTTTGTCAATTTTGTCAATTTTGTTAATTTTGTTAATTTAGTCATTTTTATAATTTTTTTCAGTTTTGCCAATTTTGTCAATTTTTATCAGTTTCATCAATTTTTTCATTTTTGTTATTTTTGTCATTTTTGAGAGTTTTGTCAATTTTGTAATTTTCGCCATTTTTAACATTTTTGTCATTTATGTTATTTTTTATAAATTTGTCAATTTTGTCAATGATTTCATTATTCCCAACTTAGATAGTTTGGTCATTTCTTTTTGATTTTTTATATTAAATTTTCAACTTGGCCAAAATGGACATTTTTTCTGTTTCATCAATTTTGTCAATATGTTTTGTCAATTTTGTCAATTTAATAATTTTTTTCGATCTTGTCATTTTTGTCGATTTTTTCAATTTCGTCAATATTCTTATTTTTGCGGTAATATTTTTTTCGGTCAATTTTGTCAATTTTGTCAATTTTGTCAATTTTGTCAATTTTGTCAATTTTGTCAATTTTGTCAATTTTGTCAATTTTGTCAATTTTGTCAATTTTGTCAATTTTGTCAATTTTGTCAATTTTGTCAATTTTGTCAATTTTGTCAATTTTGTCAATTTTGTCAATTTTGTCAATTTTGTCAATTTTGTCAATTTTGTCAATTTTGTCAATTTTGTCAATTTTGTCAATTTTGTCAATTTTGTCGATTTTGTCAATTTTGTCAATTTTGTCAATTTTGTCAATTTTGTCAATTTTGTCAATTTTGTCAATTTTGTCAATTTTGTCAATTTTGTCAATTTTGTCAATTTTGTCAATTTTGTCAATTTTGTCAATTTTGTCAATTTTGTCAATTTTGTCAATTTTGTCAATTTTGTCAATTTTGTCAATTTTGTCAATTTTGTCAATTTTGTCAATTTTGTCAATTTTGTCAATTTTGTCAATTTTGTCAATTTTGTCAATTTTGTCAATTTTGTCAATTTTGTCAATTTTGTAAATTTTGTCAATTTTGTCAATTTTGTCAATTTTGTCAATTTTGTCAATTTTGTCAATTTTGTCAATTTTGTCAATTTTGTCAATTTTGTCAATTTTGTCAATTTTGTCAATTTTGTCAATTTTGTCAATTTTGTCAATTTTGTCAATTTTGTCAATTTTGTCAATTTTGTCAATTTTGTCAATTTTGTCAATTTTGTCAATTTTGTCAATTTTGTCAATTTTGTCAATTTTGTCAATTTTGTCAATTTTGTCAATTTTGTCAATTTTGTCAATTTTGTCAATTTTGTCAATTTTGCCAATTTTGTCAATTTTGTCAATTTTGTCAATTTTGTGAATTTTGTTAATTTTATCAATTTTGTCAATTTTGTCAATTTTGTCAATTTTGTCAATTTTGTCAATTTTGTCAATTTTGTCAATTTTGTCAATTTTGTCAATTTTGTCAATTTTGTCAATTTTGTCAATTTTGTCAATTTTGTCAATTTTGTCAATTTTGTCAATTTTGTCAATTTTGTCAATTTTGTCAATTTTGTCAATTTTGTCAATTTTGTCAATTTTGTCAATTTTGTCAATTTTGTAAATTTTGTCAATTTTGTCAATTTTGTCAATTTTGTCAATTTTGTCAATTTTGTCAATTTTGTCAATTTTGTCAATTTTGTCAATTTTGTCAATTTTGTCAATTTTGTCAATTTTGTCAATTTTGTCAAAATTGAAAATTTTGTCAATTTTGTCAATTTTGTCAATTTTGTCAATTTTGTCAATTTTGTCAATTTTGTCAATTTTGTCAATTTTGTCAATTTTGTCAATTTTGTCAATTTTGTCAATTTTGTCAATTTTGTCAATTTTGTCAATTTTGTCAATTTTGTCAATTTTGTCAATTTTGTCAATTTTGTCAATTTTGTCAATTTTGTCAATTTTGTCAATTTTGTCAATTTTGTCAATTTTGTCAATTTTGTCAATTTTGTCAATTTTGTCAATTTTGTCAATTTTGTCAATTTTGTCAATTTTGTCAATTTTGTCAATTTTGTCAATTTTGTCAATTTTGTCAATTTTGTCAATTTTGTCAATTTTGTCAATTTTTCAATTTTGTAAATTTTGTAAATTTTGTCGATTTTGTCCATTTTTTCAATTTTGTCAATTTTGTCAATTTTGTCAATTTTGTCAATTTTGTCAATTTTGTCAATTTTGTCAATTTTGTCAATTTTGTCAATTTTGTCAATTTTGTCAATTTTGTCAATTTTGTGAATTTTGTCAATTTTATCAATTTTGTCAATTTTGTCAATTTTGTCAATTTTGTCAATTTTGTCAATTTTGTCAATTTTGTCAATTTTGTCAATTTTGTCAATTTTGTCAATTTTGTCAATTTTGTCAATTTTGTCAATTTTGTCAATTTTGTCAATTTTGTCAATTTTGTCAATTTTGTCAATTTTGTCAATTTTGTCAATTTTGTCAATTTTGTCAATTTTGTCAATTTTGTCAATTTTGTCAATTTTGTCAATTTTGTCAATTTTGTCAATTTTGTCAATTTTGTCAATTTTGTCAATTTTGTCAATTTTGTCAATTTTGTCAATTTTGTCAATTTTGTCAATTTTGTCAATTTTGTCAATTTTGTCAATTTTGTCAATTTTGTCAATTTTGTCAATTTTTCAATTTTGTAAATTTTGTAAATTTTGTCGATTTTGTCAATTTTGTCAATTTTTTCAATTTTGTCAATTTTGTCAATTTTGTCAATTTTGTCAATTTTGTCAATTTTGTCAATTTTGTCAATTTTGTCAATTTTGTCAATTTTGTCAATTTTGTCAATTTTGTCAATTTTGTCAATTTTGTCAATTTTGTCAATTTTGTCAATTTTGTCAATTTTGTCAATTTTGTCAATTTTGTCAATTTTGTCAATTTTCTCAATTTTCTCAATTTTGTCAATTTTGTCAATTTTGTCAATTTTGTCAATTTTGTCAATTTTGTCAATTTTGTCAATTTTGTCAATTTTGTCAATTTTGTCAATTTTGTCAATTTTGTCAATTTTGTCAATTTTGTCAATTTTGTCAATTTTGTCAATTTTGTCAATTTTGTCAATTTTGTCAATTTTGTCAATTTTGTCAATTTTGTCAATTTTGTCAATTTTGTCATTTTTGTCAATTTTGTCAATTTTGTCAATTTTGTCAATTTTGTCAATTTTGTCAATTTTGTCAATTTTGTCAATTTTGTCAATTTTGTCAATTTTGTCAATTTTGTCAATTTTGTCAATTTTGTCAATTTTGTCAATTTTGTCAATTTTGTCAATTTTGTCAATTTTGTCAATTTTGTCAATTTTGTCAATTTTGTCAATTTTGTCAATTTTGTCAATTTTGTCAATTTTGTCAATTTTGGGCAATTTTGTCAATTTTGTCAATTTTGTCAATTTCGTCAATTTTGTCAATTTTGTCAATTTTGTCAATTTTGTCAATTTTGTCAATTTTGTCAATTTTGTCAATTTTGTCAATTTTGTCAATTTTGTCAATTTTGTCAATTTTGTCAATTTTGTCAATTTTGTCAATTTTGTCAATTTTGTCAATTTTGTCAATTTTGTCAATTTTGTCAATTTTGTCAATTTTGTCAATTTTGTCAATTTTGTCAATTTTGTCAATTTTGTCAATTTTGTCAATTTTGTCAATTTTGTCAATTTTGTCAATTTTGTCAATTTTGTCAATTTTGTCAATTTTGTCAATTTTGTCAATTTTGTCAATTTTGTCAATTTTGTCAATTTTGTTAATTTTGTCAATTTTGTCAATTTTGTCAATTTTGTCAAATTTGTCAATTTTGTCAATTTTGTCAATTTTGTCAATTTTGTCAATTTTGTCAATTTTGTCAATTTTGTCAATTTTGTCAATTTTGTCAATTTTGTCAATTTTGTCAATTTTGTCAATTTTGTCAATTTTGTCAATTTTGTCAATTTTGTCAATTTTGTCAATTTTGTCAATTTTGTCAATTTTGTCAATTTTGTCAATTTTGTCAATTTTGTCAATTTTGTCAATTTTGTTAATTTTGTCAATTTTGTCAATTTTGTCAATTTTGTCAATTTTGTCAATTTTGTCAATTTTGTCAATTTTGTCAATTTTGTCAATTTTGTCAATTTTGTCAATTTTGTCAATTTTGTCAATTTTGTCAATTTTGTCAATTTTGTCAATTTTGTCAATTTTGTCAATTTTGTCAATTTTGTCAATTTTCTCAATTTTCTCAATTTTGTCAATTTTGTCAATTTTGTCAATTTTGTCAATTTTGTCAATTTTGTCAATTTTGTCAATTTTGTCAATTTTGTCGATTTTGTCAATTTTGTCAATTTTGTCAATTTTGTCAATTATGTCAATTTTGTCAATTTCGTCAATTAAGTCAATTTTGTCAATTTTGTCAATTTTTTCAATTTTGTTAATTTTGTCAATTTAGTCAATTTTGTCAATTTTGTCCATTTTGTCAATTTTGTTAATTTTGTTAATTTAGTCATTTTTATAATTTTTTTCAGTTTTGCCAATTTTGTCAATTTTTATCAGTTTCATCAATTTTTTCATTTTTGTTATTTTTGTTATTTTTGAGAGTTTTGTCAATTTTGTAATTTTCGCCATTTTTAACATTTTTGTCATTTATGTTATTTTTTATAAATTTGTCAATTTTGTCAATGATTTCATTATTCCCAACTTAGATTGTTTTGTCATTTCTTTTTGATTTTTTATATTAAATTTTTTCAACTTGGCCAAAATGAACATTTTTTCTGTTTCATCAATTTTGTCAATATGTTTTGTCAATTTTGTCAATTTAATAATTTTTTTCGATCTTGTCATTTTTGTCGATTTTTTCAATTTTGTCAATATTCTTATTTTTGCGGTAATATTTTTTTCGGTCAATTTTGTCAATTTTGTCAATTTTGTCAATTTTGTCAATTTTGTCAATTTTGTCAATTTTGTCAATTTTGTCAAATTTGTCAATTTTGTCAATTTTGTCAATTTTGTCAATTTTGTCAATTTTGTCAATTTTATCAATTTTGTCAATTTTGTCAATTTTGTCAATTTTGTCAATTTTGTCAATTTTGTAAATTTTGTCAATTTTGTCAATTTTGTCAATTTTGTCAATTTTGTCAATTTTGTCAATTTTTTCAATTTTGTCAATTTTGTCAATTTTGTCAATTTTGTCAATTTTGTCAATTTTGTCAATTTTGTCAATTTTGTCAATTTTTTCAATTTTGTCAATTTTGTCAATTTTGTCAATTTTGTCAATTTTGTCAATTTTGTCAATTTTGTCAATTTTGTCAATTTTGTCAATTTTGTCAATTTTGTCAATTTTGTCAATTTTGTCAATTTTGTCAATTTTGTCAATTTTGTCAATTTTGTCAATTTTGTCAATTTTGTCAATTTTGTCAATTTTGTCAATTTTGTCAATTTTGTCAATTTTGTCAATTTTGTCAATTTTGTCAATTTTGTCAATTTTGTCAATTTTGTCAATTTTGTCAATTTTGTCAATTTTGTCAATTTTGTCAATTTTGTCAATTTTGTCAATTTTGTCAATTTTGTCAATTTTATCAATTTTGTCAATTTTGTCAATTTTGTCAATTTTGTCAATTTTGTCAATTTTGTCAATTTTGTCAATTTTGTCAATTTTGGTCAATTTTGTCAATTTTGTCAATTTTGTCAATTTTGTCAATTTTGTCAATTTTGTCAATTTTGTCAATTTTGTCAATTTTGTCAATTTTGTCAATTTTGTCAATTTTGTCAATTTTGTCAATTTTGTCAATTTTGTCAATTTTGTCAATTTTTGTCAATTTTGTCAATTTTGTCAATTTTGTCAATTTTGTCAATTTTGTCAATTTTGTCAATTTTGTCAATTTTGTCAATTTTGTCAATTTTGTCAATTTTGTCAATTTTGTCAATTTTGTCAATTTTGTCAATTTTGTCAATTTTGTCAATTTTGTCAATTTTGTCAATTTTGTCAATTTTGTCAATTTTGTCAATTTTGTCAATTTTGTCAATTTTGTCAATTTTGTCAATTTTGTCAATTTTGTCAATTTTGTCAATTTTGTCAATTTTGTCAATTTTGTCAATTTTGTCAATTTTGTCAATTTTGTCAATTTTGTCAATTTTGTCAATTTTGTCAATTTTGTCAATTTTGTCAATTTTGTCAATTTTGTCAATTTTGTCAATTTTGTCAATTTTGTCAATTTTGTCAATTTTGTCAATTTTGTCAATTTTGTCAATTTTGTCAATTTTGTCAATTTTGTCAATTTTGTCAATTTTGTCAATTTTGTCAATTTTGTCAATTTTGTCAATTTTGTCAATTTTGTCAATTTTGTCAATTTTGTCAATTTTGTCAATTTTGTCAATTTTGTCAATTTTGTCAATTTTGTCAATTTTGTCAATTTTGTCAATTTTGTCAATTTTGTCAATTTTGTCAATTTTGTCAATTTTGTCAATTTTGTCAATTTTGTCAATTTTGTCAATTTTGTCAATTTAGTCAATTTTGTCAATTTTGTCAATTTTGTCAATTTTGTCAATTTTGTCAATTTTGTCAATTTTGTCAATTTTGTCAATTTTGTCAATTTTGTCAATTTTGTCAATTTTGTCAATTTTGTCAATTTTGTCAATTTTGTCAATTTTGTCAATTTTGTCAATTTTGTCAATTTTGTCAATTTTGTCAATTTTGTCAATTTTGTCAATTTTGTCAATTTTCTCAATTTTGTCAATTTTGTCAATTTTGTCAATTTTGTCAATTTTGTCAATTTTGTCAATTTTGTCAATTTTGTCAATTTTGTTAATTTTGTCAATTTTGTCAATTTTGTCAATTTTGTCAATTTTGTCAATTTTGTCAATTTTGTCAATTTTGTCAATTTTGTCAATTTTGGCAATTTTGTCAATTTCGTCATTTTGGTCAATTTCGTCAATTTTGTCAATTTTGTCAATTTTGTCAATTTTGTCAATTTTGTCAATTTTGTCAATTTTGTCAATTTTGTCAATTTTGTCAATTTTGTCAATTTTGTCAATTTTGTCAATTTTGTCAATTTTGTCAATTTAGTCAATTTTGTCAATTTTGTCAATTTTGTCAATTTTGTCAATTTTGTCAATTTTGTCAATTTTGTCAATTTTGTCAATTTTGTCAATTGTCAATTTTGTCAATTTTGTCAATTTTGTCAATTTTGTCAATTTTGTCAATTTTGTCAATTTTGTCAATTTTGTCAATTTTGTCAATTTTGTCAATTTTGTCAATTTTGTCAATTTTGTCAATTTTGTCAATTTTGTCAATTTTGTCAATTTTGTCAATTTTGTCAATTTTGTCAATTTTGTCAATTTTGTCAATTTTGTCAATTTTGTCAATTTTGTCAATTTTGTCAATTTTGTCAATTTTGTCAATTTTGTCAATTTTGTCAATTTTGTCAATTTTGTCAATTTTGTCAATTTTGTCAATTTTGTCAATTTTGTCAATTTTGTCAATTTTGTCAATTTTGTCAATTTTGTCAATTTTGTCAATTTTGTCAATTTTGTCAATTTTGTCAATTTTGTCAATTTTGTCAATTTTGTCAATTTTGTCAATTTTGTCAATTTTGTCAATTTTGTCAATTTTGTCAATTTTGTCAATTTTGTCAATTTTGTCAATTTTGTCAATTGTCAATTTTGTCAATTTTGTCAATTTTGTCAATTTTGTCAATTTTGTCAATTTTGTCAATTTTGTCAATTTTGTCAATTTTGTCAATTTTGTCAATTTTGTCAATTTTGTCAATTTTGTCAATTTTGTCAATTTTGTCAATTTTGTCAATTTTGTCAATTTTGTCAATTTTGTCAATTTTGTCAATTTTGTCAATTTTGTCAATTTTGTCAATTTTGTCAATTTGGTCAATTTTGTCAATTTTGTCAATTTTCGTCAATTTTTTGTCATTTATGTTATTTTTTATAAATTTGTTAATTTTGTAAATGATTTCAAAATTCGCAACTTAGATTATTTGGACATTTTTTTGATTTTTTACATTCAATTTTTTCAATTTGGCCAAAATGGACATTTTTTCTGTTTCATCAATTTTTTCAATAAGTTTTGTCAATTTTGTCAATTTAATAAATTTTCTCGATCTTGTCATTTTTGTCGATGCGTAATGTTTTTCAATGTTATCAATATTCTAATTTTTGCGTTTATTTCTCCTAGGTCAATTTCATCAATTGAGACAATTTTGTCATTTTTTTCGATTTTGAAAATTCAGTCTATTTCGTCAATTTCTCCAATCTTGTGAATTTTGTCAATTTTATTAATTTTGATAATTTTATTAACTTTTTCAATGATTTCAATATTGATTATTTGGTTTTTTTTTTATTTCAATTTTGCCAATTTTTCAACTTTTCTTTTTGTCAATTTTGTCAATTTCATCAAAATTGTCATTTTGTCAAATTTATCAATTTCGTCATTTTTGTATATTTTGTCAATTTTGTCGATTATCACAATTTTGTAAATTTTGTCTGTTGTCAATTTGGAGATTTTGTTTGGAATCAACGGTGGAAAAGACGGAATTGGCTCAGGAAGCGCAGATTTTTAAGGCAGCTTCTGCTGATTGTTTGGTTTAATTTGGCCTTCCGGTCGAAAATACGGAATTGACTTAGGAAGCGCAGATTTTTAAGGCTGCTGCTGTTGATTGTTTGTTTCGGTTTGGGTTTCCTGTGTGTAAAGACGTAATTGGCTTAGGAAGTGCAGATTTATTTGATTCGGTTTGGCCTCAGGAATTTATGAAAAAGTTCAGGAACGCTCATTATATTGTATTGTCATTTTTATGATAATCAAATTTCTCATATATACTTTTGGGATTCTCTGTCAATTGAAAAACTTACATCAACGTTTGATAGTTGGAAGTAAGATTTCAAATCGAAATGAAATTAAATGAATCCAACTCATATCAATGTGATCGAACTAGGCATCGTTCAAAACCCTGCATCGATTGACAAAATGCGCATGTTTAAATATTTTACAGCGCACTTTAATGTCAAGTATCCGACGATCAAACTAAACTTCTTTGAAATGTCTATTTCCACACCTTTTTCTGTCATTCCCGCATTTGAAGCACAATTGATTGAAATTCCTGCAATGCATCCGTTTGGCCACTGAATGGCGGATTGGACCAAGTCAGTCGGGGTGCCACAATGTGCATTTTTCTTGGAGCACCTTCCCAGTACCAACCCATAATAACAATAGCGAAACGGCAGCGAATTTTACCCGCCTAAAACCGTTCTAAGTTTAGAGGAAATAAATTATTCAACACCGATCGCACGCCTGGCAATCGTGAATCGCGCCAACTCTGGGAGATCTACTCCCCTTCCCCAATCTTAGGCGTGATCATTCGAATAAAAGAAAAAAGCCTTTGGGACCTGTACAGGTATAGTTTTAAGCTTCTTTGTAAGCCGCGCGTTTCTGCTCAACTCTTTCGGAATTGCAATCGAAACAATGTCTAACTTATTTCCTACATTGTACCCATTATTGCAAAAATGCTGAGCACTTAACTATTCGTCAACCATCGATTGCGCCTGAGGCAATTTAATCTTGAGAATAGGTAACGAGCAATGCTTGAAGTGTTCCTAGGAATAAGATTGATCTCCATTGAAGTTGAAGGCACAGAAAAAACCTATTTTCGTTTCAAGTTAATTTGTCAGCTACACTGGCAACCTTGCACGTCAATTCATCTAAAAGATCTAGAGCAAGGGACAATGCTTGGCAATTGTTTCATTGCTTAACCCTCTAGAATCCAATTTTTTTTGCTGAAAATTTCACAGAAGCTTATTATTATGAATACAAACAACTTTTGTTTAGCGAAAAACTTCATAAATGAAGAAAAAATATGACATTTTTTTCTAAAATTGCATAAACACAGGGGTTAAGGAACTTGACTTTCAGTACTTTTTTGGTTTTAGTCTTCATACTAGGATTGTTCGATCTTCGGGAAAAGATCGATCTCCAAGATCGATTCAGATGAACGGTTCTGGGATCGATCCATCGAAAAAATCGGAGCTTGTAGATCGATCTCCGATTAATCGATCTTTTCTATTTGTTACAAGAAGGAACTGCATTTTATCAAAAATTTGCAAAAAAGACACGAAATTTCAAATTTGTATAGTCTTTCTACATATGGAAAGAAAAAAAAATTAAGCACTATTTTGTAAGGTGAACCAAAGTTGATGCTTCAAAACAACACTAATCAAAATCTAAATATCTCGGAAACGCTTTGATACATTATGTAATGTACTGACAAGAAATATTTAAGAAATTAAAAGAAATTATTTCAAGGTATTTTTATTTAGATTTTTGAATGAATGTAAGAGGTTTCGAAAAAAATATGCGGAAAAAAAAATCATTTTTTTTTAACAAAGGAATTTTTGGAAAATTGCTATTATTTCTTAAGATTAGCAAATTCTAGCAAACTTTTTATTCTTAATCAATCACAAACACCTTTCACCCAATTCACAAGGTTCGGAAATAGTTTTCAAAATTCAATTGAAATAAATAAAAAATAAATAAAATTATTTATCAACTGATCATGAATGCTAAATCAAAAAAAATCGGCTTGACCAGTAATCGAACTCTAGTTTTCTGATTCTCTCTCCGACACCTTACCAATAGATAAATCGTCAGATGTAAACTAGTCAAGCTGTAGCTCTATAATTAAGTTGACTTCATCAAATAACGCTCATCGTGCCCCGATTGATGGTGCTTACACTGCCCCTACAGTGACTGGTTTTCAGATTTCGGCACATAATTTAAAATGCATTTTTAAACGTTTATAACAATGATGTAACTCACATATTATTGCTGTTTCATATGGTTAAATAAGCGTCCTCCTTAAGGTGGCCATTATAACCCTATTTTCCCTAAATGAGAAAAAAAAGATCGAAAGATCGGATCGAAAATTAACCGATCTAATCGATTTTTTCCTGGCCAAAGAATCGATCCAAAAAATCGAAAATCGAAGTTGAAAAGATCGATCTTCCAAGGATCGATCCAAGATCGACCAATCCTACTTCATACACTCCAACAATGTTTCCTAAAATTTGAAACATATTCAGATTGACTCATAGATATATTTTTGATAAAATTTATCCTCTAACAACTGCGATATGTATTTCAACCAGTATGCAACTGAATATTGAACCTATTACACTGGACATTAGAGGGTTAATGGCTATGAGGCACGCATAATACGAATGCAAAATACGGCTACAAATAAAAAGTGGGACTCATTGTTCTGATTATAACTTTTTTTAAAATAGGATATTTAAAATTTATACCTGATACCAGAAAGGTAAGATGTACATGATTAAGTTGATTGTTAGACACAGTTGAAAAATCATACAATAAATTTTCCTAATACTGATTCATCAAGCGCAGCTACCTGATTGTTTGGCTTCAAATCTGGTTAAACTAACCGAGGGTCCCTATTTCTTCAAACCCAACGATCATCTCTAACCAGCAACGTGGCAATCAATTTGCATTCATCGGACATCGGGAACGATAAATCTTATTACAGCTTTCTTTTGACCATCATCTACCGTACCACCATTCTGTTTGTGGTGATGCTGTCTGCTAAAAGAGGAACGCTTAAAAATGCAATTCTGCGTGATCGAGGTGGCTGAACTGGGCGAACGATGATGCTCCGGGTTGCAACTTGAATGGAAGCTTGATTCACTTGTCAGTTGTGACATTTGCCCGGTGATTAGAGCAGTTTATCAACCCATCACCTGGAATCGACCTTCATCCATTGTAATATTTATGAAGCTCAGTCAGTCAACTGGAGGAAATTTGTGAACCCTCTTCAGACATGAACCCTGCATTTTCAACGAGGAGCCCTATTCTGAGAAAACAAGAAGTAAGCTTTTGGAAGGTTATAGCATAGCATAGCATAGCCGTAGTCACCCTAAACTACACACGTCTTGGATTGGCTGATACACGAAGTACAACTAATAATCAATCCCAACACAAGATGCCAAAATGAGTATATTCAATACTCATTTCATGTGTTGTTATTGAGAATCAGTGTGGTCTGAGAACAGCTAAATGAACTTTTCAGGTGCAGAGAACTCATACGACCCTGCATATAAAGATGCTGTTTCAGACAGGAAGGGGAATGGTTATTCGTTTTGATGGGAAATCTTACTTGACAGAGAGGATTGATGAATTAGGAAATAATATAATATTTACAAATATACAAATAAAAATGTACTCACCAATCTCTTGTTCAACCCGAGAAGCATGCTCATAACCATGGGGTATAAAGAAACCAGTATTGCCAAGCCCAAGAGTAAACGTCGAACGCAGTTGTGCCGGATAGTTTTTCAATAACGATCCGCCAACTGCAACGTTGATAAAGTCGCGAATGCCATAAAGATGGTAAAACGACTATAATCGAAACAAAAAAAAAAAAAAAAAAAAAAAAAAGTATTGCCACTTCAGATCTTTAACGAATCCATCAAAGCACGCGTTACTAATCTGTCGTTTTAATATCCATTGGTACATAGAGGCTGCTCCTATTCCCTAACCTTGAAAACAAAAATTTTCCGATGCCCAGTCCATTTCATGAATCTAGTTCCAATTTTTAATACTTTTCTTGCTTTATTTCTAGAAATTATTCACACTTCATTTTTTCATTTCCATTGAAAAATAAATTTCAGCACCCAAAAACACTTCGGTCACCTACGAGCCCAGCCTACCGAGTTTCAGAAGTCAGCTTGTGGAAGATGATGTTTACAAACAAAAAACAGTTGAATAGGCGTTATATCGAAACTTCTTCATTGTTTATTTAGCCAGACCCCATAGCTTTTTTAAATTCTACACATCAGTGTTGTTTACATTTTTGTTCAAAAACGTCCATGTAGTGTTCGATTAGTTGCAACTTTCGATCAGTAGATCAAATCCGAATCTGGGAACTTAGTCGTAAGAGAGTAATTCAACTTCGCTGGCGAATCTTGTAAAATGCTCATAATAAACGAACCAGTCTCTTTGACTCTGGCTATCACCGAGACTAGACGTGTTTTGTGTCTTCCTTGAAATATTTAGAAAATCCCACTTTAATATAATAGTCAAAGCTTAAAGTATTAAAAACATGTGTTTAGTGGACATTTCAGTCCACAGACGTCCACCATCTATCAAAAGGATTCATTAGGAAGCTAGGGGTGGCCACACGGGTGCACTCCTGTCTCCTGTCCCGTTTTTAGTATGGATTGTTCGAGGTTCTTGCACTAAATATCGATCTTATCATCTGCTGTTACATTTTCGTTAATCCGCATAGAAATTTTCACCCTCACCTTTGTAATATTTTATTCGTTAGTAGATGACAGTATCAGTTGCCGGAAGACGCATGTGAAAATAGGGTTTTTATACGTTTTTACACTGCCAGGCAAGTATCCCCAAGCGAGGCAAGTTTCAAGCTAAGATCTTGATTGTAGAAGGCGGTCTGATAGGGACGTTACAAGGGAAAGATGGCTTGAAGTATGCTCAGAATAAGATGATGTTGTATGAGCGATAAAAGTCTGAAACTTTCCATTCCCGTAGAATTGGAGTAGATATTTTGGATCGTCAAATTTCGTGAGATTGATCGTTGATCTATAATTTTTTTTTAAATGCCCTTGACGTCTCGTGAGTGAAATCATCGGACTGTTTACCACCGGTTTACATTTACATTATTGGAATTTGTGTAATGTGCATGTAATTTTTCAATAATTTTTCTGTAAGTTTATAGGATTGTTTCCCTCCAATTTAAATATTTGTATTATTGTTCACCGTTTGTATTAAACGTTCCACGTGTTTTCGAGTGTATCATGAAATAAGATTGAAGATAGGATTGCGAATAAAAAAACAAATATCACAACTTAACAGTAAATTTTTAATCAGCAATCGTCTGCAAATGCGCACTGCTGGTGTCATGATCTGTATGAATATATTATATATTACACCTCATTAATTTCAAAGAATTTAATTTATAACTTGAAAACTTACCACAATTGGAATTTGACAATGCCCCACTCTTACTAACCCAAAGTTAGGAAAAATACTCCCGGCACATAAAAACTTTATAAGTAAAATGCCTTAAAAACCATTTGTAAATAAAAAAAATGAATTTGACAACATCTAAAACAATCCTTTTTGAAGGGAATAAAGCTTTTCGAAATAAGGGATCCGACAAAATGACGCGTTATTTGACAGATCGTGGAGGTTCTCAATAAAGGGTCTATTTTACGCCTTTAAGAGGTAGATAAAAGTTAGCATGTAGCAATCTGTCATCTGATTGACAGAGCAATCTGTAAGCCGGATTATTTTTTTCAGCACGTAGAAAGTTTTAAATATTCCCTCGGAAGCTGAATAGCATTCTCCTCAGCCTCTGAAACGAACTCTAAAGTAGCCTTAAGAACATAAATTCAGGGCTGTATAGAGTTCTCTAGGAAAAGGGAGCAGGACTGATTATAAGCTTCTATGAGCTCGTTTCAAGAAAATTCTGGTTGCCTGGGTATTCAGCTTAAACTATTTACTCGCTTTTAAGTTATTAAAAGTCTGAGAAAAAAAAATCCGAAAAAACCTGTATTGAAAAAAATACTATAGGCCAGCTTCCAAATGCTAAAAATAAATTCACTTTTTGCCTAAGAAAGCTAAAGTTGGAAGCTATATGTTGCACACAAGAATTTTTTCTTTATTTTTTTTATCATGACCACAAGAAATGTTTAAAATTGGTGTGAAACGCGTACTTTTCAATCGTCAAGATTGTATCATTCACAGTAATTAATTTTGAAAAATACATTGGATAGTTGGCATAATTTAACACATTTTCGCACCTCTAGATTATCAAAATACGAAACAAAGACTTTTCGAGGAATTTTCAAAGGAAGCTGTTTTTTCGAACTTTTAATTTAACAATTTCTCAGATTATCTTATAATCAAATTCAACATTGCACTAGATTTTGAGTGTATAAAAACAAGATTTCCTGGAAATTTTGTACAAATCGGTTGAGGACAGGCGCGGTCGTAGAGCTCCTTAGGGGGGTGTTTTTTCCAAATTTTGAAAATCAGTCAATAACAACGAACAAAAATATTTGGTGAAAAAAACGTTAATTTTCACAGAGCGAATGAAAAACAAAAATTGATTTTAAATCTTTGTATTGCCTTGTATTCAATCAAAGATTCAGACATGCTCAGATATTCAGGTTTCAAAGAAACAAGGATAAAAAAAATCTACAATTTCTTTTAATTTTATTAAGATACTTTTACAATTGTTTCAGACATCACTAAAGAAAAGCGATGCAAATTCATTTAACAACTTTGTTCAAGACTGCAAAACGATTTGAAATATGTTTTGAAAATATCTTGAATTCAATTTCATTTAAAATTTCTTTTAAATTTCATGAAAATCCCTGCATTTTGCAGAATTTAGGTTAAAATGAACAAAAATACTTCTATAACTTTTTTCTTAGTAGTCAAAATTACTCCTGGTCTTTGGGAGAGTTGATAATTGAATTAAAATATTCATTTTTTAAATGTTTTAATGTTTTACAGTTTTGTACAAAACGCTCACAAAAATATTCAATGAATTTTTACCTTTATTCAAAAGATATCTTGAAAACAAGAGCTGATAGAAAAACAAAATTGAATTTTTAGAATCAGCGCCCTAAATTAGTCTAAATGTGGATTTTCAATCTTCACCTTATCCACATTTCTATGAGCTTCTTCATATCAGCACTTGGCTCACAACCAAATTTTATTGATTCTCATTTTACAACTAAACGATAGAAAAAAACCAAACATTTGAGAAAAGTGTTTGTAAATAAATGTTATGAATTTGAAACTGATTGTAAAACTCTGATAAAATTGCTCTGAAGAATTTTTATCGTGATCCGAAAATATCGTTTTATTATCATCAATTCTTGTTTCGATTCTTTAATTTTTCAATGTATGTTTTATTCTCAAATAAGATTACCCAATACAGATTCTGCAGATTGAAGCTAATGGAACTTTATTTTCATTGTATTTTGCTTGAAATTGAAGCTCACATACTAGATTTTTAAATTTATTTTAACTGATACGAAAAAAAGGAACAAATTTGCAACAAAAGAACTATGAAAAAAGTGAAAAATTATTTTGAGGAGTGTTATTTGGATAGTTGATCTGTATTTTGTGAAAATTTCATGAAAAAATATCAACCCAGATAGAATGGGGGGGAGGGGAGGGGGGGGGTAATTGATCATATATATTTTGTAGATTGGCCCAAAAAGCTGACTTTTGCAAAATTTCAGTTTAATCGGACTTGATTTAGAAGTGCGCTTCAAAGCGCTCAAAATTTAGGTTATTTTACCCTCAGAAATCACCATATGGACACCAAAGGAAATCGGAAAAATCGTAGTTTTAAGTTTGATGCCAAATGACTTGAAAATGCATAAAACTTCGTTGGTGTTATCTCGATTCTTTTTTTTAACTTAGGTGCCTACTTTAAAATTTCAAAAATCACCCAAGGAGAGGCCAAAGGAAATTAGGAAAATTGAAATTAAAATTTGTATGCCAAATGATTTAGAAATTCATGAAACTTCCAGATAAGATGTTATCTAAAAAATGGCATCATTTTTGATCATTTTTGAGGGTAAAAAACTGAAATTTTGAGCGCAGAGAGGCACGCCTAAATCAAGTCCGATTGAGCGGAAATTTTACACACGTCAATTTTCCGGTCCAATCCTCAAAATGTATATGTTCGGTTTTAAAAATTTGATCATGATTTTTTTTCCATACATTCATTGCCATCCAAATGTATATTAAAAATTTAACGGGAATCTTTTTGTTTATTTTAATATAGAAGCGAATGCATGAAGGCAATAAATGTATGTCATCAACAGAACAGATATTTCGGTAATTTATGTTTATGGAGCAGTCAAACTTTGAACGCGTTTTTTTTTTCGAAACAGTGATTTTGGCGCATTCTCCGTATTCGAAATTCTATAACGATTTCAAGTACATTAGCTAAGAAAAGTTCTAAATATTTATATAAATTCCAGCGTTTGCAGTTTTTTAACAATTTTTTGACGCTTGTTGGGTATGGGGGGTTGGGGGGAAGTAAAAATGAGTTTTCTCAGGTACTCTTCTTTGTACATTTTGGAGTCCATGGTCTTGTTTGTCGTTAGAATCGGGGTTTTTCGTCCGCAGCAGCAAATATCTTGCCAGATCATACACTTTCTTGCAAACTAATCGGCAAAAACGAATTTTAACTTGCCGGGGACATCACCCTGACCAGTGCAGTGCACCACTGCAGTGGCTTTATAAAATTTTTGGCCAGGAAGCTGCCGAAAATCCATCTCCATGTACGGTTCGTCTTCCTTGAGGATGCATCCGTTGTCCTTCGTTAGAACCTTGTTGTGTAACTTCCAGGCACGTCCTTTGGCTACTACATTCGGCTTCAATGTCCCGATAAGGTCGTATTCCTTCGCGCAGACGAATCCTTCAGCATTGAATTTCTTGGCATAGTCCGACTTCCCTTGGTTTACCTTGATTGTTTTCAACACCTCCAAATGCAGTTTCCGATCCTTAGTTCCACTATGACGCTTGGTATGGACCTGCCGATCGATAGTATGCATCTCACGGAAACATTTGAGAACGCTGCACATGGCCGATTTGACCATTTTTAACAATTTCGCGATTTTTGAACCCGACCACGTCGGTTTTTTGACGTGGGTGTACAAAATCAATTTTTGTTTCGCGGCTTCCATCACGTGTAGGATTTTTTAGAAACAAAACGAATCGTTATGGAATTTTCAGCACTGATAGAGGAAACATTCCAAAACAAAGTACTGTCAAAACATTCCAAAGCCGACCACCAGGGGCGCTGTCTTATAATATACAGTTCGTCCAGATTTAAGATGCTTCAATGTAGAGGGTTTTAATTTTTTTCGGCTTTTCTGAATTTTATAAATATCAATGGAAAGTTAAAGTTTAAATGAAATTCAAACTGACCATCTAACTTTACTATTAAAGTACATAAATAAATTTCGCATTTTACACAAAGAACCAAGATTAATCTCATTTTAAATCGACTGAGCTCGAATAGCTCCCTGACGACTCGGTACTCACTCATGCCCCGAACGCTAAACTGTGGTAGGCAATAGTGCTAGTTCTACCAAATTAAAATAATAAACCCATTATTTTACCGTGTTTATTACGTCATTTGCATACGATCTCTTCAATTATAGACAATCCCGGCTTTCTTGGTCCAATTCCAATTATATAGCAGTGCCCACTCACTCACCCTTAAAGCTAGCTAGCTAGCTAGCTAGAGGTTTAGGAGCAGTTTCTAACGATCGCTCTGCTCCATCTAATCCATAAAATCACTGATCTGTGTCTAGAGCGAGTGGAGCCCAACGGAGCCAAAACCAAGATCAAGAACCACCTCTTATGCCCACTCGCATATGTGCATACCCACCACAATCCTACTCCTAAATACATATAACCATCTGATTGGCAAAAGATTGGCATTTAGCGATAGCGCCACCAGCAAGCAAATATTCCGTTGGTCTGAGTTGTTCCGCACCGATTGACCCTAGCTAAGAAGTGGTCCCTAGCCTGCCAAATCAGAGTGCTCAGCTTGTCTGTCAACGCTGCCGCCTCCTGGTAATGCAGATTCAGCTCTCCAGTACCCCAGACCTGAACCTCGTTGATTCTCCGAAAGAAAACGGCAACATTGGCGACCGTTTGCATCAGCAGCAACATAAACTCCACGCCAAAACTCGTAAATAAATCCAGTCCTCTATCTCCGGAGGGTCGTAAATTGTGTCCGCGGCCACCGGGCCATGGCCAATCGGTAAGTCGGTCCTTGGCAGTGGTGGCACAGATTTGTTTGTTGCTGGCCCGATCAAATTAAGGGGAACCTACAATCTGTGCATAAATGTTTGTCAAATCAGTGAACTTCGAGGTGGCGCACAAGTTGTTCCGATGTTGGTCGCCCTTTCCGGGCCAGAAATTAGAGAATGTTTTTTTCCTTGCTGGTACAACAATGATCGGCTTCAAGATAACCCTTTCGAGGCTTATTTTGTTGCTTCATTTGAAGTCCTGCCTGATTGACTGACTCACGCAATGCCAACACAACAAATTAACTTAACCGAGGAAAATCCAACGATATTACCAGCACTGACAACACTGAAAGGATTGTACTTCTTAACGGTTCCAGAGTGCGCATCGATCGTTTCTGATGAATTGCTATCCCAGTTTAAAAGTACCATCCGATTATCTTAAAAAAATTGGCAGTTTCGACAATACTGATTTGCCATATTTCTCAATTTTTGTATTTTTTTCTTATGTTTGAAATTTAAATAAATTTTTTTTTATTTTGTGTCATTTTTGTCATTTTTGTGTCATTTTTGTGTCATTTTTGTGTCATTTTTGTGTCATTTTTGTGTCATTTTTGTGTCATTTTTGTGTCATTTTTGTGTCATTTTTGTGTCATTTTTGTGTCATTTTTGTGTCATTTTTGTGTCATTTTTGTGTCATTTTTGTGTCATTTTTGTGTCATTTTTGTGTCATTTTTGTGTCATTTTTGTGTCATTTTTGTGTCATTTTTGTGTCATTTTTGTGTCATTTTTGTGTCATTTTTGTGTCATTTTTGTGTCATTTTTGTGTCATTTTTGTGTCATTTTTGTGTCATTTTTGTGTCATTTTTGTGTCATTTTTGTGTCATTTTTGTGTCATTTTTGTGTCATTTTTGTGTCATTTTTGTGTCATTTTTGTGTCATTTTTGTGTCATTTTTGTGTCATTTTTGTCATTTTTGTCATTTTTGTCATTTTTGTCATTTTTGTCATTTTTGTCATTTTTGTGTCATTTTTGTGTCATTTTTGTGTCATTTTTGTGTCATTTTTGTGTCATTTTTGTCATTTTTGTCATTTTTGTCATTTTTGTCATTTTTGTCATTTGTGTCATTTTTGTCATTTTTGTAATTTTTGTCATTTTTGTCATTTTTGTCATTTTTGTCATTTTTGTCATTTTTGTCATTTTTGTCATTTTTGTCATTTTTGTCATTTTTGTCATTTTTGTCATTTTTGTCATTTTTGTCATTTTTGTCATTTTTGTCATTTTTGTCATTTTTGTCATTTTTGTCATTTTTGTCATTTTTGTCATTTTTGTCATTTTTGTCATTTTTGTCATTTTTGTCATTTTTGTCATTTTTGTCATTTTTGTCATTTTTGTCATTTTTGTCATTTTTGTCATTTTTGTCATTTTTGTCATTTTTGTCATTTTTGTCATTTTTGTCATTTTTGTAATTTTTGTCATTTTCGTCATTTTCGTCATTTTTGTCATTTTCGTCATTTTCGACATTTTTGTCATTTTTGTCATTTTTGTCATTTTTGTCATTTTTGTCATTTTTGTCATTTTTGTCATTTTTGTCATTTTTGTCATTTTTGTCATTTTTGTCATTTTTGTCATTTTTGTCATTTTTGTCATTTTTGTCATTTTTGTCATTTTTGTCATTTTTGTCATTTTTGTCATTTTTGTCATTTTTGTCATTTTTGTCATTTTTGTCATTTTTGTCATTTTTGTCATTTTTGTCATTTTTGTCATTTTTGTCATTTTTGTCATTTTTGTCATTTTTGTCATTTTTGTCATTTTTGTCATTTTTGTCATTTTTGTCATTTTTGTCATTTTTGTCATTTTTGTCATTTTTGTCATTTTTGTCATTTTTGTCATTTTTGTCATTTTTGTCATTTTTGTCATTTTTGTCATTTTTGTCATTTTTGTCATTTTTGTCATTTTTGTCATTTTTGTCATTTTTGTCATTTTTGTCATTTTTGTCATTTTTGTCATTTTTGTCATTTTTGTCATTTTTGTCATTTTTGTCATTTTTGTCATTTTTGTCATTTTTGTCATTTTTGTCATTTTTGTCATTTTTGTCATTTTTGTCATTTTTGTCATTTGTGTCATTTTTGTCATTTTTGTAATTTTTGTCATTTTTGTCATTTTTGTCATTTTTATCATTTTTGTCATTTTTGTCATTTTTGTCATTTTTGTCATTTTTGTCATTTTTGTCATTTTTGTCATTTTTGTCATTTTTGTCATTTTTGTCATTTTTGTCATTTTTGTCATTTTTGTCATTTTTGTCATTTTTGTCATTTTTGTCATTTTTGTCATTTTTGTCATTTTTGTCATTTTTGTCATTTTTGTCATTTTTGACATTTTTGTCATTTTTGTCATTTTTGTCATTTTTGTCATTTTTGTCATTTTTGTCATTTTTGTCATTTTTGTCATTTTTGTCATTTTTGTCACTTTTTGTCATTTTTGTCATTTTTGTCATTTTTGTCATTTTTGTCATTTTTGTCATTTTTGTCATTTTTGTCATTTTTGTCATTTTTGTCATTTTTGTCATTTTTGTCATTTTTGTCATTTTTGTCATTTTTGTAATTTTTGTAATTTTTGTCATTTTTGTCATTTTTGTCATTTTTGTCATTTTTGTCATTTTTGTCATTTTTGTCATTTTTGTCATTTTTGTCATTTTTGTCATTTTTGTCATTTTTGTCATTTTTGTCATTTTTGTCATTTTTGTCATTTTTGTCATTTTTGTCATTTTTGTCATTTTTGTCATTTTTGTCATTTTTGTCATTTTTGTCATTTTTGTCATTTTTGTCATTTTTGTCATTTTTGTCATTTTTGTCATTTTTGTCATTTTTGTCATTTTTGTCATTTTTGTCATTTTTGTCATTTTTGTCATTTTTGTCATTTTTGTCATTTTTGTCATTTTTGTCATTTTTGTCATTTTTGTCATTTTTGTCATTTTTGTCATTTTTGTCATTTTTGTCATTTTTGTCATTTTTGTCATTTTTGTCATTTTTGTCATTTTTGTCATTTTTGTCATTTTTGTCATTTTTGTCATTTTTGTCATTTTTGTCATTTTTGTCATTTTTGTCATTTTTGTCATTTTTGTCATTTTTGTCATTTTTGTCATTTTTGTCATTTTTGTCATTTTTGTCATTTTTGTCATTTTTGTCATTTTTGTCATTTTTGTCATTTTTGTCATTTTTGTCATTTTTGTCATTTTTGTCATTTTTGTCATTTTTGTCATTTTTGTCATTTTTGTCATTTTTGTCATTTTTGTCATTTTTGTCATTTTTGTCATTTTTGTCATTTTTGTCATTTTTGTCATTTTTGTCATTTTTGTCATTTTTGTCATTTTTGTCATTTTTGTCATTTTTGTCATTTTTGTCATTTTTGTCATTTTTGTCATTTTTGTCATTTTTGTCATTTTTGTCATTTTTGTCATTTTTGTCATTTTTGTCATTTTTGTCATTTTTGTCATTTTTGTCATTTTTGTCATTTTTGTCATTTTTGTCATTTTTGTCATTTTTGTCATTTTTGTCATTTTTGTCATTTTTGTCATTTTTGTCATTTTTGTCATTTTTGTCATTTTTGTCATTTTTGTCATTTTTGTCATTTTTGTCATTTTTGTCATTTTTGTCATTTTTGTCATTTTTGTCATTTTTGTCATTTTTGTCATTTTTGTCATTTTTGTCATTTTTGTCATTTTTGTCATTTTTGTCATTTTTGTCATTTTTGTCATTTTTGTCATTTTTGTCATTTTTGTCATTTTTGTCATTTTTGTCATTTTTGTCATTTTTGTCATTTTTGTCATTTTTGTCATTTTTGTCATTTTTGTCATTTTTGTCATTTTTGTCATTTTTGTCATTTTTGTCATTTTTGTCATTTTGTCATTTTCGTCATTTTCGTCATTTTTGTCATTTTTGTCATTTTTGTCATTTTTGTCATTTTTGTCATTTTTGTCATTTTTGTCATTTTTGTCATTTTTGTCATTTTTGTCATTTTTGTCATTTTTGTCATTTTTGTCATTTTTGTCATTTTTGTCATTTTTGTCATTTTTGTCATTTTTGTCATTTTTGTCATTTTTGTCATTTTTGTCATTTTTGTCATTTTTGTCATTTTTGTCATTTTTGTCATTTTTGTCATTTTTGTCATTTTTGTCATTTTTGTCATTTTTGTCATTTTTGTCATTTTTGTCATTTTTGTCATTTTTGTCATTTTTGTCATTTTTGTCATTTTTGTCATTTTTGTCATTTTTGTCATTTTTGTCATTTTTGTCATTTTTGTCATTTTTGTCATTTTTGTCATTTTTGTCATTTTTGTCATTTTTGTCATTTTTGTCATTTTTGTCATTTTTGTCATTTTTGTCATTTTTGTCATTTTTGTCATTTTTGTCTTTTTTGTCATTTTTGTCATTTTTGTCATTTTTGTCATTTTTGTCATTTTTGTCATTTTTGTCATTTTTGTCATTTTTGTCATTTTTGTCATTTTTGTCATTTTTGTCATTTTTGTCATTTTTGTCATTTTTGTCATTTTTGTCATTTTTGTCATTTTTGTCATTTTTGTCATTTTTGTCATTTTTGTCATTTTTGTCATTTTTGTCATTTTTGTCATTTTTGTCATTTTTGTCATTTTTGTCATTTTTGTCATTTTTGTCATTTTTGTCATTTTTGTCATTTTTGTCATTTTTGTCATTTTTGTCATTTTTGTCATTTTTGTCATTTTTGTCATTTTTGTCATTTTTGTCATTTTTGTCATTTTTGTCATTTTTGTCATTTTTGTCATTTTTGTCATTTTTGTCATTTTTGTCATTTTTGTCATTTTTGTCATTTTTGTCATTTTTGTCATTTTTGTCATTTTTGTCATTTTTGTCATTTTTGTCATTTTTGTCATTTTTGTCATTTTTGTCATTTTTGTCATTTTTGTCATTTTTGTCATTTTTGTCATTTTTGTCATTTTTGTCATTTGCGTCATTTTTGTCATTTTTGTCATTTTTGTCATTTGCGTCATTTTTGTCATTTTTTGTCATTTGCGTCATTTTTGTCATTTTCGTCATTTTTGTCATTTTTGTCATTTTTGTCATTTTTGTCATTTTTGTCATTTTTGTCATTTTTGTCATTTTTGTCATTTTTGTCATTTTTGTCATTTTTGTCATTTTTGTCATTTTTGTCATTTTTGTCATTTTTGTCATTTTTGTCATTTTTGTCATTTTTGTCATTTTTGTCATTTTTGTCATTTTTGTCATTTTTGTCATTTTTGTCATTTTTGTCATTTTTGTCATTTTTGTCATTTTTGTCATTTTTGTCATTTTTGTCATTTTTGTCATTTTTGTCATTTTTGTCATTTTTGTCATTTTTGTCATTTTTGTCATTTTTGTCATTTTTGTCATTTTTGTCATTTTTGTCATTTTTGTCATTTTTGTCATTTTTGTCATTTTTGTCATTTTTGTCATTTTTGTCATTTTTGTCATTTTTGTCATTTTTGTCATTTTTGTCATTTTTGTCATTTTTGTCATTTTTGTCATTTTTGTCATTTTTGTCATTTTTGTCATTTTTGTCATTTTTGTCATTTTTGTCATTTTTGTCATTTTTGTCATTTTTGTCATTTTTGTCATTTTTGTCATTTTTGTCATTTTTGTCATTTTTGTCATTTTTGTCATTTTTGTCATTTTTGTCATTTTTGTCATTTTTGTCATTTTTGTCATTTTTGTCATTTTTGTCATTTTTGTCATTTTTGTCATTTTTGTCATTTTTGTCATTTTTGTCATTTTTGTCATTTTTGTCATTTTTGTCATTTTTGTCATTTTTGTCATTTTTGTCATTTTTGTCATTTTTGTCATTTTTGTCATTTTCGTCATTTTTGTCATTTTTGTCATTTTTGTCATTTTTGTCATTTTTGTCATTTTTGTCATTTTTGTCATTTTTGTCATTTTGTCATTTTTGTCATTTTTGTCATTTTTGTCATTTTTGTCATTTTTGTCATTTTTGTCATTTTTGTCATTTTTGTCATTTTTGTCATTTTTGTCATTTTTGTCATTTTTGTCATTTTTGTCATTTTTGTCATTTTTGTCATTTTTGTCATTTTTGTCATTTTTGTCATTTTTGTCATTTTTGTCATTTGTGTCATTTGTGTCATTTGTGTCATTTTTGTCATTTGTGTCATTTGTGTCATTTGTGTCATTTTTGTCATTTTTGTCATTTTTGT
This sequence comes from Uranotaenia lowii, assembly GCF_029784155.1. Lineage (NCBI taxonomy): Eukaryota > Metazoa > Arthropoda > Insecta > Diptera > Culicidae > Uranotaenia > Uranotaenia lowii. The sequence goes on from NC_073693.1 coordinate 46,375,460, forward strand.
CATTTTTGTCATTTTTGTCATTTTTGTCATTTTTGTCATTTTTGTCATTTTTGTCATTTTTGTCATTTTTGTCATTTTTGTCATTTTTGTCATTTTTGTCATTTTTGTCATTTTTGTCATTTTTGTCATTTTTGTCATTTTTGTCATTTTTGTCATTTTTGTCATTTTTGTCATTTTTGTCATTTTTGTCATTTTTGTCATTTTTGTCTTTTTTGTCATTTTTGTCATTTTTGTCATTTTTGTCATTTTTGTCATTTTTGTCATTTTTGTCATTTTTGTCATTTTTGTCATTTTTGTCATTTTTGTCATTTTTGTCATTTTTGTCATTTTTGTCATTTTTGTCATTTTTGTCATTTTTGTCATTTTTGTCATTTTTGTCATTTTTGTCATTTTTGTCATTTTTGTCATTTTTGTCATTTTTGTCATTTTTGTCATTTTTGTCATTTTTGTCATTTTTGTCATTTTTGTCATTTTTGTCATTTTTGTCATTTTTGTCATTTTTGTCATTTTTGTCATTTTTGTCATTTTTGTCATTTTTGTCATTTTTGTCATTTTTGTCATTTTTGTCATTTTTGTCATTTTTGTCATTTTTGTCATTTTTGTCATTTTTGTCATTTTTGTCATTTTTGTCATTTTTGTCATTTTTGTCATTTTTGTCATTTTTGTCATTTTTGTCATTTTTGTCATTTTTGTCATTTTTGTCATTTTTGTCATTTTTGTCATTTTTGTCATTTTTGTCATTTTTGTCATTTTTGTAATTTTTGAAATTTTTTTAATTTTTGTAATTTTTGTAGGTTTTGAAATTTTGGTCATTTTTGTAATATTTGTAATTTTTGTCATATTTGTCATTTTTGTCATTTTTGTCACTTTTGTCATTTTTGTCATTTTTGTCAATTTTGTCATTTTTGTAATTTTTGTAATTTTTATAATTTCTGTAATTTTTGTCATTTATGTAATTTATGTAATTTTTGAAATTTTTATAATTTTTGTCATTTTTGTAATTTATGTCATTTTTGAAATTCTTTATTTTTTATCATTTTTGTCAATTTTGTCAATTTTGTCATTTTTGTCATTTTTGTCATTTTTGTCATTTTTGTCATTTTTGTCATTTTTGTCATTTTTGTCATTTTTGTCATTTTTGTCATTTTTGTCATTTTTGTCATTTTTGTCATTTTTGTCATTTTTGTCATTTTTGTCATTTTTGTCATTTTTGTCATTTTTGTCATTTTTGTCATTTTTGTCATTTTTGTCATTTTTGTCATTT
>NC_073693.1:46377223-46398422 GCF_029784155.1 Uranotaenia lowii
TTGGTTACCAGTACCATTCCGGTTCTGTGCTGAGTTTGATGCAGATGGTGACATCGCTATCGCTGTGGTGGCGTATTCTGCTACCCTACTAGTTGAACTCCAATTATTAGGCCAAGCAGCAGTTCTACACCTCCAACCCGTGTGTTCTCAGACCTGAAGTGTGAGTGTCTTAATTCCCTCGCTGAACTCATACTATTTATTTTATTTTTATTTTTTTTATGTTCTCATAGTATTCCGTCTCACGACATAACTTGATAAACATAATTCCTAAAACTCACTCCGTCCAGAGCAACCGTTCTCCAATTTCTAGGACGTCCTACATTCACCAGATCACGCTCCACTTGGTCTAATATCCTCGCTCGTTATGCCGCTGCTCGTCTCGTTCTTAACGGATTCGTAGCGAACAACTGTTTTGCAGGAAAGTCGTCCGGCATTTTTGCAACATGTCCTGCCCAGCGTATCCGGCCATCCTTCCCCACCTTCTGGATACAGGGTTAGCCGAAGAGTTGCGTGAGCTCGTGGTTCATCCTTAGCCTCCACACTTCGTTCTTCTGCACATCGCCAAAGATGGTTCTTAACACTCGTCGCTCGAATACTCCGAGTGTACGCAGGTCCTCCTCGAGCAATATCCATGTCTCGTGCCCGTAGAGAACAACCGGTCTAATGAGCGCCATGTACAGGTTACACTTCATGCCAGGGCTAAGTCTGCTCGACCGGCACGACTTCCGCTGATAATTCGCCTCCGGATCTCACGGCTGGTGTCATTGTCTGCGGTCACCAGTGAGCCGAGATAGACAAAGTCTTCGACTATCTCCAGCTCGTCGCCATCGATCGTGACCTTGTTATTACTAGACAAGCGGGTACGGTCGGTCTCGGATCCGCAGGCCAGCATGTACTTCGTCTTGGACGTATTAATCATCAACCCAATCCTTCCTGCTTCGCGTTTCAGTTTGCGGTAGATCTCCTCCACCGCCGCAGATGATCTGCCGACTATATCAATGTCATCGGCAAAGCAAATAAGTTGACTGGATCTGTTGAAAATCGTGCCCCGCATTTCGCCCACCGCTCGTCGAATAACACCTTCTAGCGCCACGGATAGACCATCACCTTGTAGAAGCCCCCTGCGCGATTCGAATGAACTCAACAATTCACCCGAAATCCGCACACAGCACTGCGTTCCATCCATCGTCGCCTTGATCAGTCTGATCAGCTTCCCGGAGAAGCCGTTCTCGTCCATGATTTTCCATAGCTCGTTACGGTCGATCGTGTCGTATGCGGCTTTGAAGTCGATGAATAGATGGTGCGTAGGTGAAGGATTTGCCGTAATGTGAATATCTGGTCCGTCGTTGACCGTCCCTCCATGAAGCCGGCCTGATGACTTCCCACGAATCTGTTTGCTTGTGGCGTTAGGCGGCGGAGTAGGATTCGGGACAACACTTTGTAGGCGGCATTGAGGACAGTGATCGCTCGGTAGTTCTCACAGTCCAATTTGTCGCCCTTCTTGTAGATGGGGCATATTATCCCCTCCTTCCACTCCTCCGGGAGCTGTTCTATGTCCCAGATCCGGACTATCAACCGGTGTAGGCAATCGGCCAACTTGTCCGGGCCCATTTTGATGAGTTCAGCTGCGATGCCATCCTTCCCAGCCGACTTGTTTCTATTCAGCTGGCAAATGGCTTCCTTAACTTCACTCATCGTTGGGAGTGGCTCCTCTACGTCGTTGGCTACGCCGACGATGTACCTTCCCCCACCGTCTTGATCTCCTGCATGTGCGCCGTTCAGGTGTTCATCGAAGTGCTGCTTCCACCTTGTGATCACCTCACGATTGTCCGTCAGGATACTCCCGTCCTTATCCCGACGCATTTCGGCTTGCGGCACGAAGCCTTTGCGGGATGCGTTGAGTTTCTGATAGAACTTTCGTGTTTCTTGGGAACGATGCAGCTGCTCCAGCTCCTCGAGCTCCTCCTCCTCCAGGCGGCGCTTTTTCTCCTGGAAAATTCGGACTCGCTGCCTCTTCCGCTGTCGGTGATTTTCCACATTTCGGCGGGTGCCTCTTTGCACTACTGCCGCCCGCGCGGCATTCTCTTCGTCCATCACCCTCCTACACTCCTCGTCGAACCAGTCGTTCCGTCGAGTTCGCTCCACATAACCGATGACGTTCTCCGCAGCACTGTTGATGGCTGTCTTGATGGTATCCCAACAGTCCTCGAGAGGGGCTTCGTCAAGCTCGCCCTCTGCCGGCAGCGCTGCTTCGACCGATTGCGCGTAGTCTGCCGCGACCTCAGGTTGCCTCAGTCGTGCGATATTTAACCGAGACAGGCGTCGGTTTCACTACGGAGAGTTTAGGACGCATCTTCACCATAACCAGATAATGGTCTGACTCGATGTTGGCGCCTCGAAAGGATCTGACATCGATGATGTCCGAGAAGACGGTTGTCTATCAAAACGTGGTCGATCTGTGATTGCGTTTGGTACAGTAATCTGTAGGTGTACTTGTGTGGGAGGCGGTTTTGGAAAAAGGTACTACGTACGTAGTCTGAGGCCGTTTTCGTTGGTCAATTGGTGCGCACTGAACCTTGCAATTTTCGGTTGAAATTCCTCCTCCCGACCGACCTGAGCGTTAGAATCCCCGATGACGATCTTGATATCATGTTTTGGGCAGCGGTCGTATTCACGCTCCAGCTGCGCGTAGAATTCGTCTTTGTCGTCACCGGTACTCCCGAGTTGAGGGCTGTGCACGTTGATGATGCTGATGTTGAAGAACCGGCCCTTGATCCTCAACCGGCACATTCGTGGGTCGATCGGCCACCACCCGATCACGCGCTTTTGCCTCTTTCCCATCACTATAAAGCTGTTCCAGGCTCGTGTGTGTGGCCGCGGCTCTGGTAGATGGCACGACCTTCTGGGTACGTTCGTACAATGGAGCCCTTCCAGCATACCTCTTGCAGTGCTACGATGCCGAATTTGCGGCTCTTCAATTCGTGGGAGAGCACGTGGGTACCGCCCACAAAATTTATAGATCGGCAGTTCCATGTTCCAAGTTTCCAATCGCTAGTCCCTTTTCGTCGCGTGGGTCTTTGCCGATTTCCACGGTCACGGGCTCGCAAGACCCGCAGCTAACCCTATTATTGCAGGAGGATCGTCGTAATGTTGCTGTTTTGAGTTCAAAGCATCTACCGGGGTTGGGTACCCGATCTCCGCTAAGGTTGCTCGTACCCCAGCTAGCACCACGGGGAGGTAGAGAATTGGAGTAGTAAGACAAGAGGTGATATGACCGGGTTGGGTGTATGTGGTCTCGAGTTTCACATTGTCTACCTTCGCCAGCTGTGCTACGTAAGTTCACTGATTAAAAGTATGGAGAAAGGTTGCCAGGAGGATTCAGTTCTTATTGACTTTGCCAAAGCTTTCGACCGTGTGCCGCACAAAATACTGGTTGCAAAGTTGAATCGAATAGGAATCCCGGCTTGGGGACTCAAGTGGATTCCCTCATATCTAACTGACCGTCAGGCTTTCACCAGTATACGAAACACGCGCTCGCGAATGTTTGCCACACCGTCTAGAGCTCCACAAGGGAGCCATCTCGGACCCTTGCTGTATATAATCTTCGTGAATGACCTGTGATCAACACTTCAGTCCGATACACTCCTCTACGCCGATGATCTGAAGATTTTCCGGAAGATTCATAACACTGTTGACTGTTTGGCCCTTCAAGCTGACATCGGCAAGGGGTGCCGCTTAAAAAGAATGCTAGCAAACGTAGAAAAGTGTAAGATTATAAACTTTTCGCGTGCAAAAGGAAGATCCATTTTAACTAACAACTATCCGGAGTTAAGCTGGAGAATGTGAAGTCTATTTTCGACCCAGAAGTGAAGATCGGCAACAGGCTCACAATAGCAGAACATTTTGCGCTTACTTCTAAAAAAGGATTTGCTGCTCTCGGATTCCTGCGTCGGAACAACAAGGATTTGATGACGTTTACGCATTGAAAGCCATATACGTACGTAGCATCATGGAGTACGCCGTCCAGGTGTGGGCTCCAGCTCAGAGCACACAATGCCACCGTTTTGAACGAGTTCAACGATGTTTCCTAAGATACGCTCTACGGCGTCTTCCCTGGAATAACCCGATCCAACTCCTACCGTATGAGGAAAGGTGTGCTCTGATATGCCTAACCTCACTCGAAAAGTGTCGTGTCGTCCTGCAGCAAGGTTTTATATTTGACACATTGCTCAACCGTATTGACTGTGCTTACATTCTACAACTGTTAACTTTTATGTACCAACGGGAACACTTCGACAACGTCAGTTTCTTTCAATACTTCACCACACGGTACTGCTTATGGCCAAAAACAATTAGTGTTGTGAACTTTTCAATTTAGTGTATCATTTAGTAGTGTATATTAATATGTGCAAACGTCGTTTTAAAATAGGTTTAAGCAGAATTTCCTAGTTTTCAAGTCATTAGCCTGTACGGTAATTAAACCAAAGAAATCAATCATTTATAACTGATGAACCAGCAAACCAACATTAAAAACAAAAACAAATTCTGGATTTATTTATTAGCCTACTTTCATTAGAACAATTATATTCTTAATTTAGAGGAACCTTAGGTCCGAGCCGTTTCAAATAAACGAATTATAAAAAAAAAAATAGAGGAACCTTGAAGTAAATTTTACAATTTTTCTGAATTTACTTAAAGAAGATGAAAACTAAAGGTTTTATTTCATTTAACATATTTGTTGAAGACTACAAAAGGATTTAATTTTTCGCTTTTAAAAACATTTCAAAATCTATTTGGTTTAAAACTTCAGAATGAGAATAAATAAATTTTCATAATTCTTCGGGAAAGTTAATCATGTATTTACATCCTTTTTTTTAATGTTATACAGTTTTCTATAGAAAGTGTGAAAATTTTAAATGATTTTCAACCAATTTTCAGACGTAATTTCATAAACTAAAGCTGATAGAAAAAAAGGAATAAAAACTAAAGCTGATAGAAAAAATAGAAATTCTGGGCACACAAGTTCATCAAAATAAGTTCTTAACAGGCGCGGTCAAAAAACCGTTATAAAATACCCGCAAAAGCTCGAATTTCTATAAAAAGTTGGAACTTTTCTTAGTAGATGTGCTTTTAAATTTTCAAAATTTTCCACTCCGTGGGGGTGTTTTTTCAGCAAAACAGTTAATTTTTCACTTAAAAGGCTCAATAGTGACAAAAACTCGGACCATCAAACTTAAGCAGCTGTAACTTGCGATTCCCTGGACTGAATTATACCAAATAACTTTTTTTGATAAGTAACTCAACCAAAGTGTGTTGTTGAGTTTTGATCTTGAATTTGCTATTAATGAAATGTAGAGACAATTTTTCTAAATTGTCACTAATTTCCCTCATATGCCTAAATTAACACGAGCAAATCGTCATAAATTTTATATTTGGTTAAAATTCAGAGCTTTTGAATTCATGATTTTGTTTTGAATTTTAATGAAATGACAAATTTGGAAAAGTCATATAGGGGGGTGAATATGGTTATAACACTGAAATACTTGAAATATTTGTTCTGCTGTTATCATACATTTTTTGCCTTCAATATGCTTTTATTTTTTGTTTGCTCAGATTCAAAAGGAAAAAATAAAAAAAAATCTATAAACTATAAACGTACGGAATCATGTGATTTTCAATTTTCATTATTTTTAGAAATTTCTACCATGTTTAATGGATTAACAGATCTTGGTCGTTCTAAGAAGTAAAAAAACCTTTGACCTTGAAGTGTTAAATTGCCTTTATCGTAAGAAATTTAAATTTTATTCAAGTTATCCATCGGAGTGTTCAGTTTTCCAGTAGGCGTTTAAGAAACGTATCACTTCAATTTTTTAACTTTCTAATCTTTTTTGTTTGTCTTTTAGTCACCAATATTTCAATAAACAAATTCAATCGTAATAAACAACAAGTGTTGATGCCGGATTAAATTCATTTTTGATGAAGTTTTGATCAGCGAAAAGCTTCCCATTAGGATTGTTTTTGTGTTTCAAGATATTTTTTAAATCGAAGGAATACTATTGAGATTTTTTAAACTTTTCAAAGTCATATCAGATGTCTTATGCTAACCTCATTTAAAAATTTAAAGTAATGCTATTTTTCACTTGCGTTTATAAGGAATTCATGACTTATTGCGAAATAAGAATTCAGGTTCTGAATCACAGTAAAGATTCTCTTTCGCGAGTTTTTATCACCCTCAATTTTTCACCATTCAAATATGAATTATAAACTTAAAATTAATAACCTATATTACGAAATTCAAAAACATAAATTTAAATTTCAAATCTGATTTTATTTAATTCTGTTTAAAATGTATCACATCAAACATTCATATTATGGATGACCATGAAAAAACTACAAGTACTGCCAAACAGAAATCGAATATAAAATATTCATAGTAAGAGTTTAAATTAAAAAAAAACTTCTCTTGAGATTTCAGCAACAATAATCGAAAAAAGAGATTATGATTGTGTTATGATTTTTGCGTTCCCTGTGAGTTTTAGAGCCAAAAAGGAACAAAAAAGTATTTATAAAAGATGTTTCAATATGAAGGAATTCATCTCCAAAACCCATAATCTGCATTCAAAACTAAAACACAAGGAAATAAAATCCACATTTTCCGAGGTGCAAAGAATTAGACTGATTTCGACTTATTTAGGAGCACTAAATGCAAATTTGTAACTTTTTTATCAGCTCTTGTTTCCGGTATAAATTTTGAAAATACGAGGTTCATTGAAAAAATTTGTGCATTTTAGCAAAAGTGTAAAATATCAAAAAGATAATAAAAAAGGTTTTAACTTAATGACAAATTTTCATAAAGACTGTGAGTAATTTACTATGCGAAAAAAAATTATAGAATTAAGTATATTTCCTTATTTTGTAAAATACGAAGATTAACTAGACGAAATCTGTATTGTTTTTTTTCCGGGAATTTGTCAATTTTTGGCATTCTTCCTTCTAATCTGTATCGTTGAAGGAATAAAGGATCTTGAAAAGATTTTACATATTTTTTGTTGTTCATGTAGGTTTCTCATTGATCGATTTCACTCTAAACTGCTAAGTTTTAAAATAACTAAATGCCAGAAAATAAGAAAGGAGACAAAAAATCTGACAAAAAAACGAGTTTGAGTCGCAAAAATCTTCCAAAATCAGTTTGCCTCGGTTTAAATTTTTCCCTTTTGAATAAAAACTATTCCCTTATAATTCCACAAGGCAATCTATCATACAAAACAGTCAGAAGATCTTTTAGTGATTTTAACCAACACTCCGGGATTTCAAGACCAACAGCAATTATGTCACCGATACTACTTTTAGCTGATCTACACAATAATATTGAAGTTTTTAGGTAAAATTATGCTCGGTTATTTCAACTGCAAATGATTGAGACTCTACACTAAAGAAAAGTAGATTTAGAATTAACCGTTTATTTTATTGTTCTTTTTTAAAAATTCAAAATTATTTAAAAAATAAGGAATTCTGCAAAGGTACCTACATGAACAATAAAAAAAGAAATAATCACTTTTTTAATAATTTATTTGTACTATTAAAATTGAAAATTTACAATGTTTATTTTAAATTAAAGAGCAAATCAAATAAAATTAGGTTCCAAAAGCTTCATATTCAGAAACTAATTTTAATAATCGTTTTTTTTCTAAAAAATTATAAATACTAAATTTCGAAATCACGATTCAGTAAAATAATTCAATGAAGAATTTAATGCCGGATGTTATGTTTATTTATTAGTCTATCGGCCTTATCAGTGAAAAGAAAATTACTTTCGATAAATTTTAAAATATCAGAGCTCTAATATTTGGAAGCTCAGGAGAAAAAATCAAGATAGCTTGGAAATTTTCTTCTACATTTTCATCTCTCAACAACGTATGTATTATTTTCATTGAAAAAATTACATTTATAACGAAGATTTTTCAAAGGGCTCTTAAAGTGACAATTTTAAAATACCAGATATACCTACAAATAAAAAAAAATTATCAACATATTTTCGCAGTGGATATTATAGATTCGCTGGTTAATTTATAAAAGGATGTGTAAGTTGTGTAGAAGGATATTGAAATGAGTAGATAAATTAAAGGCTTTCGGGGCCTTTTCGGATTTTTAAAAAATAACTACGAACTAATTAGCACGGCGATCACTAAACGAATTCTCTTTATTTTCTGGATCACTCTTATTTATTAGCTCTCTATTCCTAACCTTTCCTGTGAAACATGTATACAATTATTTCTCACGATGATGGATGGCTGGATGGCTGGATGGCTGGCTGGCCGGCTGGCTTAAGATGACACCTTGTTGTCGTCTTCGGCACGTGCAATGTTGGGTAGCTGGTTATGGACGATCGTGGGAAGCTTGATGCGTCTGATGATGATTCTGATGTTGGTTGCATCGGTGATTTTGTAGATCCGTCTTTAACTGATATATAGAGAAATTTTGATAAAGTTTTCATTATTCATCTCTTGTTTCATACTTTTTTTAAATACCTGTTGTTCAGTGCAATTCATGGGGGAAGGAGGAGCAGTGTGCAGCTTATATTGTAGACTCATTTGCAACTGACCATCCCCCCCGCAACCCCTCCCCCTCCTATCACTCACTCAACTGATTGTTTTTTCACCAGATATTAATGTATTAACGTTCCTTCAAATTGACTGATTATAATAGATTGATTATTGAATCACAAAACCGAATTTACAATTAAAATAAGTATCAATGTGGAAACGTCATATGGTATCTTGACCTGAAGTGTCTTAGGCTTTGAATGATTTAATGCAAAATTCCGCCGGAGGCATGGTAATTTTCTGACATTTTTACTGTCACTTATTTTTAAAGACCTTTTACGATCGAGTAACTTCCCACTACTACGGTAACTTGATTTCTTGAACTGAAAATTTTACATGGAAAAAATCTCCATGGGGGGGGGGGGGTGTTAAATTTACAAGTTAAAGGTTACAGCCTGTAACTTACAGGCTTACAGCCCATTTCCATTTTTGTGTAAATTTGTAAATTTATCATAGAAAATGTTCTTTATTCGCAGAAGGAAGAATCAAGGGGGTGGAATTGTCACGTTGATCACTAGCCATATGTTAAACCCAGCGATTGACTCAAATATTGTTGAACTTTTTATAACTCTAGATTTTTTTTGTTACTCAGTATGCATTTTTCGGCAACGTGTTGCAAGCTTAGAATACTTTAAAGTTTGTTCAATTTAAATAGCTGTTTTTGTTAGAATTTTTCTTCTGTCGATAAAAATTAGTGTCGAATACTTTTAGAAATTTTCCTAGCTAACCACAACCTTTCTCAAGAATTACCCTGGCAACATTGATGACGGGGATTGGCGGCGGCGTGGGGGCAAATATGACGGAATGTTTAGACAGCTCTCTACAGAAGGCGGGTCGGTAGGTAATTATTGCTACTAACTGCTGCTGGCCGCTTCTTAGCTGAGGTATCAAGGGGGCCTCCAACGGGAACGATATTTTACAGCAGTGATTGCCCCCATCTCAGTGAGACTGATTTTGATCAGTTCCTCTTTCGCCCGTCGCCAAGTCTTTCTAGCCGCCCGTCAATAATAAATTTTATTACTAATTTTCCCGGCCTGTCCTAGACCGATGGCGACGGTCGTGATTCATCTTTGCACGGTTCATACTGGTTGTTTTTTTGTTATTAATTCCAATCAGGTCGATTTAAGATTGAACCAGTGGTAAAACAAATAGATTTATAGAAATCTGAAGCAGTAAAATCTATCACAGGTTTTATCAGTCCTGTCGAATCTCTCGGTTTATGTGGACTTCTTACTTATTAACTGGATTACGGTTTCAACATTCTTACTTGGTCGCACCAGTGAAATATATGTTGGTACTCTAAGTTGTTATTAAAAGAAAAAAACGATCCACCTCAATCGAAGTCTTTTAACCCTTGCTTGGTTTCATAAAGTAACAAATTTGCAACAATTAATGTATGGAAAAGTGAAAAATCGTATTTTATTTTCAATTTTTTTCTTGATGTACTTACCATTCCCAACTGTTTAAAAAGATTTTTAAGTAAAAATACAAATTCATGAAATGAAGTCACTTATTGCTAAAGATCGTAAGTTACTCATGCTTCCACATACATCATACACATTTCCTGATAGAAATAAATTAATTCAAGCGAAAATATCATCTTTTAAAAAAAGCCGAAACGACGACCAGTTTTAATGAAACGAGTATAACTGATTCGAAAAATTAAACCACAAAAACTTCCACTAGGCCATTTCATAAAACATTTTTTTATCACAATTGCTCTATCCACAGGTGGTAGTGGTTATGATTTTGCTATGATCAACCCCACCTATTCCAGTTCCTCTCAGCTTTATCCGAACGGCTTGTTGTTATTATGATATCATGATTAGAGAAACTGACTCCTATCCATAAATCTAAGCTCTCCGCGATACCCTACTCCCTGCCTTCATGAACGTTTCCGTCAGTGTTAAAATTATGCAAAGTGGTCTCAGAATGGTCGGGTTATTGGTTTTCTATGTTAATGACCCGTAACCAATTTACAGTTTGGATGCAGCGAACTCCTTCCTGGCTTTGGGAGGGGGTTTGGGGTTTTTCGGGCTGAGGAGGCTAGCTAGCATTCAATCAAGACTTGTAGCTAGTTAAAGGTTCATAAACGTTAAACCAAATGTTTCCTTTCATCATCATCATCGTCGTCGTCGTCGTCATCGGTACAAATCAGCTAGACGGATCGTGCAGATAACTGAATATTTGATGTGGTTTTAACGGCCTGGAAATGCCTCTATGGGCGTCGTTGAACAAATTATTAAAAGATGGTCCAACCGTTTTGAAACAACCCATTCACTTAAGGCAAACATCATTGTGATCAAAATAAATGGCCAATAAAACAGAATAGGTATAAAATCATCTTTACAGTTAGTGAAAACTGCTTTCATCGGTTTCAAATATTTTAATTTTAAGATCTTAGTTCTTTGATTTTGAAAACTTTTCAAACAAACCACTTTGAAATAACTACAATGTGATAAATTGTAGGGACCTTCTCTCGTTAGATTATACACCAACTATAAGTATGATGATCACTCGATCTCGAATGGGTTGGCATTAATCGAAATGCAAAGTGAACAATTGGCTAACTGATGGAATCAACTTTAGCCTCGCGTTAAAAGCTCTGCATCTCGATGCAAATTTATGCTCGTTTGCAATAAAAAAGATTAGGGGCTTACATTAAGTAGGAAAAACAGAATAAAAACAAGAAACGCGCGCCAGGTGTCAAGCGCAAAAAATGGCACCGGCACGGCTTTGTCAACTACTCTTGGGATCAGAATTAGGTATCGGTCCGTGTGGGTTTGTGCGAGGGCGTCGTCGTCGCTCGTTTGATCGTATAAAAATAATAATTCCAGATTGGTCACGCTTCAAGCTCAGCTTAGACCTATACGATCTATCTTTGCATCCATCGAGACCTTTGCCCTCTTCGTCTCTATCATGGAAGTGTCACTTTGAGACAATGTTTGCATCTTGTACGAACATGAGTTTGTTTTCAATTTGCGGTTGAATAAAAATGCGCTTTTGGAACATTGTGGTCGTCGTGTACCAATGTTGGTCGTGAAACCCTATATTCGAACACAATGAAACTCAGCAAACCAATTTTTGACGGTCGCCATGTGACGTTGAGATTCACAGTTCATAGCATCCACACGCTCTTTGATTTTGTTTCCGAAACAAAACTACGATGCCTCGTTTGCTCGATTTAATAGCTATTAGTCATTTTGAAGAACATATTTCTAATGGAAAAATGACATGATATACAGGTGTATTGGGGTAGGCAGAAGATTCTCTATCATGCATCATCCGTTGAAACCGTGTAGTCCGACTGACTGACAAAATATTTAATACCCGAAGATTATTGACAACGAGGATAGTGAGTTTAATACAGAGATGTACCGAATATTGAGCTTTTTTTTGTCTTTATTAGTGACACTTTAAACCTATGAGGCTATTCGTGTCAAGAATAGAATATTGAGCTTTTCAAATATTCGGACGAATATTATATTTAGTTTTTAATGAAAAAAAAAGCGAGTATTTCAATGTCCTTCTATTTCCTTTATTATAGCGCCGCTGATGCCCCTGATTATTTTCAACCAGGAAGGACATCAGATGACTTGTCGCTTTTAGGTCGTTTATCATCAAATAGATCGGGTTCGTATGAAATATGGAACAAAACATTTCGAAACAGGTGCCAAGCAAATTGAAATTGCTTATTTGATGATGAATTAGATGAAGGTCAAATTTGAGCAAGATACATATATTCAAAATAGTTGTTGAAAACAACTATGATCTTTAAACTTAAGCATACCATACTTTAAACCACACGTATCCACATGGTAGGGCAATTAAGGACGATTTAAAAAAAAGGGCAAATCTGAAGAAAATCTAGGCTTTATCCTTAAACATATAAGAAAAAAAAGATAAAAATAACTTGAAATTTAAAGTTTCCATAGAATCACAGCAGCAGTGTAAAAATCGTATCTAAGGATTAAATAGAAATTTATGTTCATTTTGGAATTTCTTAAAAATCGTTTTTGAACAAAAATCTTAAAAATTTTCGACTTCGCTCAACTATTTGTAAAGCCGAATATTCGGCTTAACGGTTTTTGGACGGTATTCGGTACATTTCAAATCTAATAACAAATCTCTGCCACCCAAGAAAGGAAAGGACTCAACTCGAATAATTTTGAACTGATGTTGATGCACATTCCAGTTTTTACATGATTTTGTCGCTTTTTATGAATAAATCTTATACATGATTTTTTAATATAGGTTCTGTGGTTTTCTTATTGGAGTGGTCCGAGAACCAAAAAAAAATTAGAAACAAAATCAAATCACAGATAAAAAAAGAATGCTCCCGAAAGACATAATCAAATTTAAAAAGTAAAAAACCTGTTCTATCTAACAAAAAAACAGAAATGCCAAAAATATATAATTTATTAAAAAAGACAAGGATGACAAAGATGACGAAAAATAAACAAAAATGACAAGCCAGACCAAACTGACAGGTACCTATTTAAAAAAAAAATCGAAAAATTATATAAACGACATTTAGCAAATATTTTTTTAAAAAATTAAATAAATGCTATAAAAAGACATTAATTACAAAAATGATAAACATAACTTTCATGGAAAAAATAACAGAAAAACAAAAAAACATAAACTGTACTAAGGAGCATATTTGAAAAAAATCCAATAACTTTTAATAACTTCTGCACGCATAAATAAAAATTGATGAAATTTTCAGTGAACCTACCTACTAGTGTTATGTTTACACGTGCAATTTTTGTGACGTTCCGTAAAGCGGTTTTTGGTATACCGTCCAATACAGAAGGTCATTGAATAATTTCTTGGGCTGGTTCACGAAAAGTTCTGGAAAATCCCAGACTCCCAAACAGCTGGAAAATCAACTATTCCTAATCTAAACTGCGCTTATAAAAACGACAGAAAAAACCCAAATAACGAGAATAAAAACAGAAAATGACCGAAAAAAGGCAAAAAGGAAAAAAATTCTAAGCTTAAAAAAATAACAAAAACGTTTTTTACGTCAATATTTTAAAAGTAACTAAATGAAAATAATCGAAATAACAAAATGACAAAAAATGACAATCTATACATATAAAAATGAATTTCAGTCTGACTGTCTGTCTGTCTGTTCCCTATAGAAATGTTTCTAAGAATATTTGGAACATTTTTTAATCGCTCACTGAGAGAAAGAATATTTCCTAGCGTCTGGCGGATTGCAGCTATCACCCCAATCTACAAATCTGGAAATGCACACTGCGTCGAAAACTACCGACCAATCTCGATTTTGAATTCGATCTCCAAAGTATTTGAAGTTCTGATACATGGACGACTGTACGCTGCCGCCAGGCCTTTGATTTCCGATTCTCGACATGGTTTCGTAAAAAAAGTTCAACAGTCTCCAACTTAATGTGTTATGTTAGCTCGTTAACTAATAGTCTGGAGAAAGGTTGTCAAGTTGATTCTATTTACATCGACTTTGCGAAAGCGTTCGACCGTGTACCGCACAAGATATTAATTGCAAAGATGGATCAACTTGGCTTTCCAACCTGGTTGCTCGAGTGGACTACCTCATATCTATCGCACCGCCACGCTTACACGAAAATAAAAAATACATGCTCGAAGATTTTTTCCACACCGTCAGGAGTACCTCAAGGTAGTCACCTGGGACCATTGCTGTTCATCATTTTCGTGAATGACTTGTGTGCCACGCTCCAATCTGATACGCTCCTGTACGCCGACGATCTGAAGCTTTTCAGAAAGGTCGTCAGTGAAATTGACTGCCTCGCTTTGCAAGCTGATATCGCAAGACTTGATAACTGGTGTCATTTTAACGGAATGCTAACAAATGCTAAAAAATGTAAGATTGTTAATTTTTCCCATGCTCGTCGTGTCATCAGTTTCGAATACCAACTTTCCGGAGAAAGCCTTGAAAATGTGACGTCTATTCTCGACTTAGGTGTAAAAATTGATAACAAACTTACATTTTCCGAGCACATTGCACTTACTGCAGCTAAAGGGTTCGCTACTCTCGGATTTCTGCGTCGAAACACTTACGAATTCGATGATATTTATGCTCTGAAAGCTGTCTACTGCTCTTCAGTACGTAGCATCTTAGAGTATGCTGCCCAGGTGTGGGCTCCCTCTCAGAGCACACAATGCTACCACCTCGAACGTGTTCAGCGAAGTTTCGTTAGGTACGCTTTACGACGCCTCCCTTGGAATGAACCACTTCAGCTTCCTCCTTATGAGCAAAGATGTGCATTGATAAACTTAACCACACTCGAAAAACGCCGCACCGAACTTCAGCAAACCTTCATCTGCGATGTATTGACCTACCGCGTTGACTCAGCGTACATTCTACAACGGGTCAACATGTATGCATCCACTAGGACACTTCGGCAACGTGAATTTCTCTGGATACCTTACCACCGTACTACTTATGGAAGAAATCATCCGATAGATAAATGTTGTGAACGTTTCAATTTAGTGTACCATCTGTTTGATTTTAACATGAGTAAGCGTAGTTTTAAATTAGCTGTAAGCAGATTCCCTTAGTTTTAAGATACTAGTCTGTACGGTTATTTCCAACCAAAGACAAATCAATAAATAAAAAACACCTCCCTCCTGCCAGTAGGGAGATAGGAAGGGAGGGGCCTACCTTATAATTTTTAAATAACTGGAGAACTAATCAAGCTAATGGAACCATATTTGGAGATACAGGAAGGAAGGAGGGGGGCGTCAGAAGGTATTTGAATATGAGAAATGATTCTATGATATTTTGAGAACCCTCCGTTCTTCCAGTCGGAAAATCTGAAAGGAGGAGGGTGCTCCCTTACAATTTTTACATCACTCGGGAATTTACCCAGCAAATAGAATGAAATTTGGCTTGGCAGGGTATTTGAGCACAAGGAATTTTTCTGTGAATATTTGGTACTACTGCCTCCTTGCTGTGGGGTAATAGGAAAGAGAGACGGGGGCTCCTTTACAATTTTTCGCATGACTCGAAAACTAATCGAGCAAATGAAAACAACATTGGCATGGGAAAGCATTTGGAACAATCATACAATCGAGCAATTGGAACAGAATTCAGCATGGGGGTGTATTTAAATACACGGAATGGTTGATCTTGATCCCCTCTTTGCAGGTGGGGGATAGGTAGGAAGAGGGTCTCCGATACCAAATTAATAGCATAACTAGACAACTAATAACGAAACGAAACCCAATTTGGCATGAGAGGGTATTCGAGCACAAGAGAAGTTTTTTCGGTGGTTTAACACTCCTCCCTTCATTCAGTGGAACGAAAAAAGTAGGAAGGGGGTCGCTCATACATTTTTTCAATATTTCGAGAACTAATCGAAAAAATGGAACCAAATTTGCATGGGAGCAGATTTGTGTACGGGCAATGTTTTTTCGATGTTTCGAGACACCATTCTCTTGTCTGAGGGAGACATGAAGTGGGGAGAGGGTCACAATTTTTTTGAATAATTCGAGAACTTATCGAGAATGGAGCCATATATGAACTGGGACTTTTTTTTTACAAAAAATGTTTCTGTGTTACTTTGAGACCATATTAAAAAGCGACAGCGAAGATTCCATACATAATACTTATTTTGGCATTAGTTATTAACTTATGAAGCAAAGGAATCCAGATTTATAGAAAGGATTAAAATATAGTTTTAAAAAATTATTAATCAAGATTTCAAAATTAAAAAGTTGCAATTTTATTTTGAAAAAACATTTCAATGATTTTGAAATTGAATTTAAAATTTTGTGCAAATAAATGAACAGTTAAATAACTAGGTAAAATTTTCAATAATTTTTGGAAGGTGTAGCAAAGCACACCGGGTCATTTAATCTATATACATAGGGGGAAGTGTTCCTAAATGCGCATGTTGGGTAATATGCGCATACAGCCGATTGACGATATGGCTAGAGATTCGGCATATCTAATCAGTGCAGTTTGAGGGTAATACGCTTTTAACACATGGCATGAAAAAACTAAATTGTTATATAAAGTCAAAAAAATTTAAAAATTCAAACAAGATTTTTGCCAGTTTTGTTATAATATATTGAACTTTAATTATTGTGCGTACAGATTCTGTGAACAAAAATTTTAATGGTTTTTCTTTCTTATTCATCTGGAAATCGGAAATTCAACAAATTGAAGCTTTTGGCAAAGTTGTAGATGATAAGATATTGGAATAAGAGACAGGTTCTGAATGCCCATGTCAAGGCAGGTTAAATGCCTATATCAAGAAAAATAGATTATTCTTATAAATTTTTTACTTTCTTTCATTTAACCATTAAATCTACGCTCAAATCACGATCTTACAGCGAAAAAAGAAGAACTTCATACTGATCCGATAAAAATACAATATGAACAAAATATTACCATGAAATATGGCCGTATGGCATACTTCACTATGTTTCATGCAAAAGAACTAGTGATGTAAAAAATTTCACCAAAATTTCTGCCTTGACGTATGCTCAACATCCGTTTCTACCATTTTCAATTAAATTATATCAAAATATTGCAAGTGTAGATGAAATATAGCTTAAAACATAAATATGCGCATTTAGCCCGCCGGTTTCGGAAATCGGCTATTTTGACTTCTTTTGTTATAAAATTATTTTCACAAAAACTGTAAGAAATTTTAACAGAAAAATTGCTCTTACGTATAGAAAACAGATGTCCGCTCATGTGCATATAGTTTTCAGACTTCTATCTATCGGAATATGGGAGAAAATGAGTGTTTTCCTTAATATGCGCATATAGCCTGCCTCTCCCCTATATAAAAATGGATTTCTGTCTGTCTGCCTGTTTGTTCCCTATAGCTTCGAAAACTACTGAACCGATTTACGTGAAAGTTGGTGGGTGGAAGCTTCAGAGGCCGGGGAAGATTCCTTTAATAGTTTTGGACCCCTCCCTCACACTGGAAGAGGAGAGTGGGTCTCTCAAGTAAAAGTAACAAGTCTTCATAACTCGAGAACTGATCATGCAAATGGAATCAAGTTTGGTATGGGAGTGTATTTTTGTACGAGGAATGTTTCTATCATAGTTTGGTATCCCTCCTTTTTTTCAGTGGGGAGATAGGAAAGAGGGAGGAAGCTCTCTTACATTTTTTTACATAACTCGAGAACTAATCAAGCAGTGAGCGCCGATGTAGTCTAGTGGATAGGCTGGCGCGAGTCTGGTTTTGGTATGTCAGGCGCACTGGGTTCAATTTCCGGTATCGATTTCCGGTTTCCGGAAAACTTTTTGGTTAAAATTCCATAAGTGGCCGACAGGTAAGATGTGTTTCCTCCTATAACTGGCTACATTTTATTTATATAACTCGAGAACTTATCGAGCAAATGGAACCAAATTTGACATGGGAGGGTATTTGAATTCGAAAAATGATTGTGTGATAAATTGAGGCCCCTGATTTCTTTAAGCGGGGAGGTGTAAATGGGGAAAGAGGGTCCCATACAAATTTTTTGCATAACTTGAGAATTAATTTAGCAAATGAAATCAAATTTGGCATCAAAAGATATTTGAGTAAAAGAAATATTTCTATCAATATTAAGAACTCACCCCTCCACCCAATAGAAAGATAGGGGAAATGCGACTCTCTAATAATTTTTTGCATAACTTGACTAACCAACTAACCAAGCAAATGGAACCAAATTTGGCTTGAGATGGAAATATTTCTTAATTTGAAACTGATCGATCTCGATCGTATTGGTCACCTTGATTTGAGTTATTAGTAATATTATCAAAACCCCTCGTACCGTTTGCCACAAATTTGAATTCCAAATGTTGCCAGCTCGTTGTTGGTTTTTTGTATTTGTATGAATGTTTAAGCGCCAAAAAACTGTAATTTTAAATAGAAATAAAAGGAACGATCTCTTTCGTTTTTACCCGTCGACAAGAAAACATCTATCTTTTACCCATCCGAAATGGTCCGCCCCAACATTTGGTGCCGTGACCAGGATGCAGGAGGCTTTCGCCAGGAGTTTGTCACCCCTGCTCAGCGTTAAGCAATCCTGCCCTGGGTAAGCTTTCGCCGGACCATTTTCACCGTACCTGTTTAAACATTGGACAACGTTTGACCCGCTTAATCGACGATCCGTGCCGTCCAGCCATTTATCCCAACCAGTAACCTAACCCTAGCCCGATCAAATTGGTGTATAACCCTCCCAAACATTGTGCCTGCCCTTGTTGCGGATCGACCATGCAGCCCGAATGGGAGCACTGATGTTGACGGCCTAACATCAGCCATCCGGGATCCTGCGGTACTGGCTGCCAGTCAGTGCCCGTCCGTAATGAATGTGAATTTCGACACCCTGCTACCTGTTTATGCGCTCTCCCGGTCAGTAAATCGTCTCGAATGGGTGGTACTGATGCCAAGCCATTCAGCCATTCGGGAAACTGCCGTGCTGACTGTCCGGTCAGCACTCACTTCGCACGTACGCCGAAGTTAGTGTGCCGTTTGCTGACTAACTGTTCCCGATGCTACCAGAATCCAGTTCCCGATAGTCCAAACTATCTCCTACTCCAATGTCCAGGAATCCAGAGGTGAGCAGTCGAAGATCCGATCTTTTATGTTTTAACACTAGATTTCGGATATAATTAAAAACGCGTATAACTTAGTTTGAAGCCAGAACTAAAAGAGACCAGCTCTTCCAGTTGCTAGTTTATTTATGCTTTTCCAGAGCTATTGTTTTCATTCGGTTGTTTGTTTAGTTCGGCTGAGCGTTAGCACGAGCGGACACGCTTAAATAAGATTAGCTTGTCTTGGATACAACAGCTTCTTCCCCCTTTCAATAACTTATTAATAGTAGCCTAAATTATTATTTTTTTTGTATACAAAATTTGATATAAAACGAAAGGAAAAGGATTTCACAAAATTGCTTTACAAACTGTTACATAATATTCGGGCACTGCTATTTATTTTGCGCTTCAGTTTCTTGGGCGCCAAGTTGCGTGGGCGTTTTCTTTTTACCCAACCGAATTTGGACCATCGCCCTGCTGACATTTATCAGGAAAAATGCGAAAATCGCCGACATTTTTTTCGTTCAATATAGACATTCTGCGACCTTGTGTATAATGTATTATGGTGATATTTGGACAAACCATGTTGTCCTCGACGGGTGGATGAGTGTGACGGTGAACAAAAAGAAGCCATTTTCAATTCTAGAAATTTCTAAAATACGATTTGTGTGTTTTTTTTTGTTTTTTTTTTTTACTTATTAGATTATTATGATTGACTAAACACTCTTCACCCCCCTTCTGTTAGTTTGTCTATGGGACAATCTTTAAATATATATATTTTTTGACATTTTTTTGTTGTTTCTATGCTTGAAAAAGTCAAGTAAAGCTTAGTATAGTTAAAAAAAATATATGGTGGCAATGACCATCACTAGTCAAAATATACTTTAAATACATACTATGTTACATTTGCAAAAATATGTTGACTTTTCAACTTTTCTTGCAGCAAGTTTTATTAATTTTATTAACCTTCTTTGCCTTAATCATATATACAAATTCCACCTTTTTGTGTACATAACATCCTTCAAAGTTAAATTATAACCACTGACCATACTGACTGGACACTCGATTTCGTTTTCTGGTTAATTTTTCCAGAAAGAAAAAACAAAAAAAAATCATTTTTCCAACAGTACGCAATGTCGATTCCAGAGTGCGCATCGATCGATTTGAAGAAATGCTATCCCAGTTAGGAAATGCCACCCAACTTTAAAAAAAAACACGCAATTTCTACGATAAAATCGGGCTAAACAGGACCATTTTTCCTACAGGGCATTTTTTGTCAAATTTTTCAGGTTCGCCACCTGCCGTCGGTATTGCGAACCTGCAAAAGCTGACAACAAAAAATTAGACAGAAAATGGTTGAATTTTTGTTCTAAGAGTCAAGTCAGTGTGGTCAGTGTTATAACTGTGTAAAAATATATAAGTGAAAATATCGAAAAAGGGTGTCTGCGCTGAAATGACTCTTGGTTTTAATACAACCGCTGCTATGTGTAATTGTTAAAATTTTAACAAAGGTTTTCGCATTTGCTGTTACTAAACTACTTTATCCTGGTAATGCAGACAATTATCTACAATCTTCTATTTAGCACTGGATAAAAAATATTAACATTAGCTTAACATTATTTATCTGTGCAACCGTCTGTTTTTATAATTGACAAATTTTCATCAAAATAGTTTTTGTCGTTGTTTATATTTAAATTAGAAAATAAATCGATTTCATTCTATTGTCAATAATAACAACGAATTAGTTTAAGATTAATGTCAACCATTTTAGTTGAAGGTCGATATTGTATTTCGGAGTTGACAAATAATAATACTTAGAATAGCCTTTGCCATCCAGTCAAATATGATGAACATTTCCATCCTATCGAACAAAAAATTATCGACATTAATTATGTGTTCATGAAGATTTGAAAAAATTTTCCTGACGTAAAATTAAAAAAAAATCAACTTCCATGAAATTTCATCAGTTTAAATTGCAACAGTGGTATTCCAATTAAAAACTTAACTTTTCAATATTAGGTAATCGAAAAAGATCATTTATTCGGCTATTGCA